>NW_026651486.1:473537-661129 GCF_028751815.1 Salvia miltiorrhiza | reverse complement strand
CCGAACGGAGATCAACCGTTAGGCCCCTACTGCCCATGGTTTCGAACAGATCCTTCCGGAACCACGAGATTCAACCGAAGGAACAAATGCCTCACGAATGTTTTACATGTTAACAACAATTATTTCCACCCCTAAAACCTCACCAAGGGAACTACTCACACATATTGAAAAACGCAAATGCAAAATAGATTAAACACATTGTGGAACAAAAGGAAATACTTGAATAGATAAATAATACCTAGGCTTCAAGCCTTCGATCTTGTTCAAATGCAACACATAACGGAAATAGAGAGAATGGTACTAAAACGTAAATTGTTTGGATGTCACACACGGCAAATTAAAGTAATAGCTAAGTAAAGACAAAAGTTTCAAGTGCCAAGAGTCCATGCACGTTGCACACCATTAGTCTTTTATACTGCCGAATGGTTGAGGTCCAACCCTAGCTGCGCCAGCTCCAAATCTTCGCCGGGATCTTCTTTCCTTAATTAGCTCAATCTTTGATTGATCCGATTGAAGATGGCTTCCAGCTGAAAGCTTAGTCAACCTTTCCCATTCTTCCGATCCTTCCAGTTTCTTCTTTCATCTTCCACGTGCTTCTTCGAAATCTCTGAGATTGACTTTCCTTTCGTGGCTCTAGCTGTCTGCTTCTTGTGGTAACGGTCAGATGGATTGCTCTCTTCGGTGTGGTTCATACCAGGTGGGTTGCTCCAGGTTCCCATGCCCCGAGTTAAACTGGGGAGGTACTTGTTGGCCGGAGCTCCATGCTGGCAAACATGACATAACAATCTGGGCTTGGTAATGCCCATTCTGACCGCATTTCCTCCGTTTCCGCTCCACTGACCTTCCTTCCTTCACAACTTTGTTTTTCCCCCGGACAGATCTGTACCGACACAAATAAAGAGAAAAAATAGGGCCAAATGGCCCAAAAGTCGAAGACGCATCACACCTACACACTTAAAGCATACTTGCCCTCAAGTATGTAGGTGGATTCACAGAAGACACGGACGAAAAGGTTGAAAGAAAAGAAATAAAACTAAGAGACACGAAACTTGCATAGATTTCAGGATCAGATCTTACCAACATGCATCATTCAGTTTAGTCAATCCACAAACCAGAGTAATGATCATGCATAAAGTGTGGTGGTAGTCTCTCTTCTCGCTCAAGCACCGGGCTAAGTGTTTACACTCATAATTTGTTGTGCCAGTTCTTCTAAGAGTTTGATTGAAGACTACGAGTTAAGCACACTAGTCTGACTCATCAGAGGGTCTTTGTTGGGTTGTAATGGGGTATACGGAGCTAAGGTGAGGTATATATGGTTCAGTGGCTAATTTCAGTATCACCCTTACTCAGTATACACGTTCAGTACAGCTACAACCAACCCTTTATTCCCCCGTTTTCAATGGGGCTCATCTTTTCTTTGATTCTTTTGTGGGCAATAATTTTCATTCATCAAATAATTTTTTTTGTGCCCAGATTTTCTTTCTTTCTTATAATTCCTTGTTCACCATTTTATTCACTTCATAAATTCTTTCTCCTAGATATAGCAATAGCTAGGCTCAAGAAAGAATGAATTCGGCTCAAATTGGCATACAAGGGATTCTTTTCATATTAAACACAAAGAGAAATCTGGGGCCCTAAATCAAAGAATCGTGCCCAAATCACACAAGTCATGTACTAGCAAAATGAGTCTTCAAACAAAGTCTAGATTTCCTAGTCACAGCAAATTCTCACCAGAAACATGCATTTTTCAATTTGGCCCTGATCTCACCGGTGGGGTACTCTCAGTAACCTCACAACTACCATCATGCATTTCATACTCAATCCACCAATTCATACCAAGACTGAAATCAGCATGCACAATCTTCCACCATCAAATAATGCAAGTAGACTCGACTCAAACACAGATTAAACAGACGCCAAAACAAGAAAAGCAAAAAGATAAAATAAAACCTAATCTACGAGTTTAGGGGAAAGGTACTTAGTCGTTTCGATCGGAGGATCTCGCCTCCGCAGTCAGCATCTCCTTGATTTCTTTAAAACCAGCCTCCATTACTTTGAATCCTTCTTCCACAGTATCCCTCAACGTGGCCATTTCTCCTCCCAGCATCACCAGCTCGTCTTTGATTTCCTTCAGTTCGGCCGTCAGCTTGATAATCTTGCCACTGATTGGGCGAGAAGTTCCTTGTTCCTGTGCAACCTTCGGTTCAGGTCGAACTGAGCTGCCTTCTGGTTTGGACCAAACGGTAGTCGCCTCCTTCATCCATCTCAACAATCCGCCAACGCACCAGCCGCCCGATATCAAAGAGTCGGGTTTCTGCCACGACTGCTTCATCAGGAGCTTTCTCGTTGAAACCTGCAAGTTTCTTTGCCAGGAGAGTCACCAGTGGGCATAGGGAGAAATACTTGTTGGTATGGGTTACCCCATACTGAAACTGTAGTGCAGCTGTGAACCCAAAGTTCACCCTTTTTCTCTCCACCATACACCAGAGCAAAAAGAGCTCTTGTTGGGTGACTACGTTGGATCCCTCTATCCGGCCATAAATGTTATAGGCCAGCCAACGATGGCAAATCTGCAGGGCTGGATCGCGGAGTTCATTGGATTTGCTGATATTCTTCACATATTTGGCCCCCGTTGAGAGTTGGGACCAGTACTGGTCAATCTGACTGCGCCACTCCGGTGGAGCCATGGTTTCAGCCTGTTTATACTCATCATCGTACACTTCCTTGTCCTCTATTACTCCAGGTGGATGTTCAAGTCGTTGATGGACAGTGGGAACATCTTCCCCCGCAATTGGAAGCGGAGGGTACCTGGTGTTTCGATTGAGTAATTTCCCTTTGGCTTGAATTCCACCGTACTCATGAACTCTTACGACAAATTCTTGAACGCCAACACATTCCACTTCAGAATCTTCCCCCAACCAATGCTCTTGAAATATCCCTCCACACGTTCTTTTATCCCGAAATCCTCCAACACTTCAGTCACCAGAAAATACCAAGGAGTTATTTCCCGATTCTGTAAAACGGCATACCTCTGACTGTCCCTTGGTATGACCGTCTCCATAGTGCTGGGTCGCACCACTAATTTGTGCTTGACGCCCTTGGGTTTTGAGGTGATTGTGCTCGTCACCGGCTTAGCAGGGGCGATCACATCCTCCGAGTTGGAGCTTTCAACCGTCTCGGTCCTCTCTGGGTCTACTTCCATCGGCTCCTCCATCTCCTTGGCCTTTCCTTTTTTCGGCTGCAGTGGGTTTCCTTGGTTTCTTACTCTGTTCAGCTTTTGTTCGGGTCTTACTGCCTGCCGGTGCCGGTTTGGCCTTAACTGGTAGTGGGGGTTTGGCAACATCTAGCTTTCGCTTCACTCCGGGTCTCTTGCTCTGGGGTGTCGGGATTTCTACTTCCTTCTCCTGAACGGCCTCAACTTCCTCTGCTTCATCATCCTCTTCCTCGTCCACCTTCTCTTCTTCGCCCTTCTCCTCCTCCGCTTCCGTATCCTCGGAAGCCGTTTTCCCCTCCTGCATGGAGGTTTCTGGAATTTGTGGTTGCGGTTGAGCTTGAATAGGTGGTGGTGCGACAGTGGATCGCACCGGAGTTGCTTTGCTCGCCTGAGCCTTTTTTGATTTCTTCACAGGAGGAGTGAGCTCGGGCTCCCCTTCTTCCGGTTGCGTCGACTCGGCGGCTGCTCTTGCCACTTCTTGTTCCTCTTGTTGGAGGACTTCGGCACGCCCTTTGTCCTTTGGCTGGATCTTCAGCAAAGGGTCTTCGGTGATTTTTGTGGAGGTCTCCTCTGAAGCGGTCCGCCTTGTGGTACGCTTTGGAGGTGGGAGTTTGGAGCCTTTCTTC
This sequence comes from Salvia miltiorrhiza, assembly GCF_028751815.1. Lineage (NCBI taxonomy): Eukaryota > Viridiplantae > Streptophyta > Magnoliopsida > Lamiales > Lamiaceae > Salvia > Salvia miltiorrhiza. The sequence continues at coordinate 657,289 of NW_026651486.1, read as the reverse complement.
TTCGGCGGTTGGGTACTTCCGGAGCCTGCTCCCCCTTTGGTTTTTGCCATTGTGCTTTTCAGAGATCAAAATACTTAGGATTTGTGCGGAAGTTTTGGACTTTGTGGGGTTTTTAGAGGCAAGGTTGGTTTTTAAGAAGGGTGATCGGTAATTATGGGAATTTAGGGTTTGAGGCGAGTGGAGATCGTGGTGTAGCAGTTTTCGGAGGTTAGGGTTTGTGGGAGAGAAAATCGTGGGTTGAGGCTTTGAATATGGTAAGTGTGGCGGTTATGGCAGAAAAAGAATTTTTAAGGAAATAGAATCATGGCCAAAATTTAAAATTCAAATTTCTGCGGAAACCGAAGAGTTGCAGTCACATCGCCGCCTACCTCTGACACGCTCGCGTCACCTCCCTTCGTAAGCCCTCTTCCAGACTGTTCCAACCCCCAACTCTCCACCTACACACTTTGCAACGCAAAGTGGGCTCGGATCAACCTCGGGGCCTCCTTCCAAATTCAACTTGGCCCGTCTCCCTGTAGGGTTAGTGCATCCAAACAAAAACAAAACAAAATAAAATAGAAGAAACAAAAAGAAATTCGGTAAAGACCATACCGAAGATACCACACTGGGTTGCCTCCCAGCAAGCGCTCTTGTTTCTCGTCTTGAGCTCGACTCTTCTTCACTCGTTACTCGTACTCAGGGTCGAGAAGGTGGCATTCCTCCTTCTCCTTTTCTACTTCAGCAAGCTCATGATAGGGCTTTAGGCGATGCCCATTCACCACGAACGTATCAACTCCATTGTGATCATACACTTCAATGCTTCCGTTTGAAAAAATTTATTTGATCACGAATGGTCCTGACCACTTTGAACGAAGCTTCCCAGCCATCATCTTGAAGCGTGAATTGAAAAGTAGGACCTTTTGTCCCACCAAGAATTCCTTCTTCCTGATCTTGGCATCATGTATCCTTCTGGTTCGCTCTTTATAGAGTACCGCATTGTCGTAAGCCTCCAACCGAAGCTCTTCTAACTCACTCAGCTGCAACTTTCGTGTTTCTCCAGCTAGGGTCATACTGAGGTTAATCTGCTTGATTGCCCAGTACGCCTTGTGTTCGATCTCCACAGGCAAATGACATCTTTTCCCATAAAGCAAACGAAACGGGGACATTCCAATGGGTGTTTTGAAAGCAGTTCTGTATACCCACAACGCATCCCCTAAATGATCACTCCAGTCCTTGCGGTTGGGGTGCACCACCTTTTCCAGGATGCTCTTTATCTCCCTATTGGAAATCTCGGCTTGGCCATTCGCTTGGGGGTGATATGCAGTGGTGACCTTGTGTGTCACCCCCATTTTCTTGGTTAGCGCTCTGATAATGGCATTACAAAAATGAGACCCCTGATCGCTGATTAGAATTTTGGGTATACCATATCTCTCGAACACTTGTTCCTTCAGGAAACCTGCCACGGTATGAGCATCATTACTTGCGGTTGCCTTGGCTTCAAACCACTTTGATACGTAATCCACTGCCACCAGAATGTATTCGTAGTTCTTTGACCTTGGGAAGGGCCCCATAAAGTCAATCCCCCATACGTCGAAAATTTCGACCGGCATGATTGGAACTTGTGGCATTTCATCCTTTGCGGTAATACCTCCAGTCATCTGGCATTTCGGGCAGCTCTGTACCCATTTTCTTGCATCCGCAAATATCGTGGGCTAGTAGAATCCACTTTCCAAAATTCTGTGGGCCGTGCGCTTTCCTCCAAAATGACCGCTATTTGATGTTCCATGACACATGTCCAAGATTTGGGCATGCTCATCCTCAGGTATGCATCTCCGTATGACCTGATCTGCTCCAGTTCTCCAGAGATATGGATCCTCCCAGTAGTAGTATCGTGCTTGCACGAGTAACTTCCGTTGTTCGAACCTTGTCAATCCTGGGGGTAACTCCTTGGTAATCAGGTAGTTAGCTATGTCCGCATACCAGGGCTCCTGCTTGGTTAGAGCGCACAATTCTTCTTATTCCTCTAAGGTGCTCATGGAATATAGCTTTTCGTCTGGAAAGGTATCGGTAATGGGCATACCATCATCCTCTTCCAGTTACAACCTGCTCAAATGATCCGCCACAAGGTTCGCAGCTCCTTTCTTGTCCCTTATTTCTATATTGAACTCTTGTAACAATAAGATCCACCTGATGAGTCGAGGTTTGGATTCCTTCTTGGCCATCAAGTATTTCAACGCGGCATGATCCGTGTAGACCACCGCCTTTGTTCCCAAAAGGTAGGAACGAAACTTCTCTATGGCAAACACCACCGCCAAGAGTTCTTTCTCAGTAGTGGTATATCTGCACTGTGCTGGATTCAGTGTTTTGGATGCGTAGTAGATCACGCAACTTTCTTTGCCTTTCTTCTGCCCCAGTACTGCTCCAACGGCGTGGTTGCTGGCATCACACATGATCTCGAACGGTAAGTCCCACACCGGAGGTTGAATAATGGGGGCTGATACCAACTTGCTTCTCAGAATCGTGAATGCCTCCTTGCAATCATCATCAAACTCAAACGGCACATCTTGTTGAAGAAGTCTGGTCATGGGCTGGGCAATCTTGGCGAAGTCTTTGATAAATCGCCGGTAGAAGCCTGCATGGCCAAGAAATGCTCGTATGTGCTTTACGGTTGTAGGGTAGGGCAATTTGGCGATGGAATCAACTTTCGCCTTGTCCACTTCAATTCCCCTTTCTGAAATCACGTGCCCCAGCACTATTCCTTCCCTTACCATGAAATGGCATTTTTTGTAGTTAAGGACCAGGCTCTTCTCCACACACCTTTTTAATACAAGCTCTAGATGTTTCAAACATGTGTCGAAAGAGCTCCCATATACGGTGAAGTCGTCCATGAAGACCTCAATGCAATTCTCCAGTAAATCGGAAAATATGCTCATCATGCACCGTTGAAAGGTTCCTGGTGCATTGCATAGTCCGAATGGCATTCTCCGGTATGCAAATGTTCCAAATACGCAGGTGAAAGTGGTTTTCTCCTGGTCTTCATGTGCCACAAAGATTTGCATGTATCCAGAATATCCGTCTAGAAAACAGTAATAGGCATTACCGGCCAATCTCTCCAGCATCTGGTCGATAAAGGGCAATGGGAAGTGGTCCTTCCTGGTTGCATCATTCAGTTTCCTGTAGTCAATGTAAACTCTCCATCCAGTTTGCAATCGGGTGGGCACAAGCTCGCCCTGATCATTCTCCACAACCTGTATCCCAGATTTCTTCGGTACGACATGGACTGGACTTACCCATTGGCTATCGGATATGGGATAGATGATTCCCAATTCCAACAGTTTTAGAATTTCTTTCAATACCACTTCCTTCATGACCGGGTTCATCTTCCTTTGAGAGTCTCGAACGGGTTTGGCTCCCTCCTCAAGGTAAATATGATGCATGCATTCCGTGGGACTGATGCCTTTTATATCAGCTAATGTCCAACCGATGGCTTCCCTATTTTCTCGTAGTACTCTGACCAATCGGTCTTGCTGCACGACGGTTAGATCAGAACTGATGATAACTGGTAGCGTCTCTTCTGGTCCCAAATAAGCATACTGCAAATGCTTAGGTAATTGCTTGAGCTCCAAAATGGGTGCTTTTTGAATTGAAGGTAACAGCTTCTCGTTCTGCCCATACTGAGCCAATAACTCCGGTTTGCTTGCCTCTGTTCCCCCAGCTAGATAGACCTCCTGGATTAATTCCTTGATCTTCTGGTCTACCTCCACCTCGGCTTCTAAAGTGCTTTCTCGGAGAGAGTAAAGCTCCATGATGGCTTCCTTCATCTCATCATCCTCCATATGTTCTGCATCCCGATCAGTCAGACCATACTGAATCACCTTCTCTATAGTATCCCTAGAACCGAAAGCAATTCCTTGTTCTTGCACCAAGGGTTCAAATATGTCGATCATGTCCACTGTTTCTCTTGCCTGTTTCCTCTTCATGGTCTCATAGATGTTGAATTCCACTTGGACTCCATCGAATTCACATGTCAAAATTCCAGTTTTCATATCGATCTTAGTTCCAGCGGTCATCATGAATGGCTTTCCCAATAGTATAGCATTCTCTCCTGTTTCGGGTCCGGTGTCCAGAACATAGAAGTCTGCTGGGAAAATCAAATCCCCGACCTTGATCAGTACGTCCTCCACCACTCCTTCAGGGTAAGCGTTAGATCTGTCAGCCAACTGTATGACCACACGGGTATTCCTCATCTCGCCAATATTCAATCTCTTGTATACAGCCAATGACATCACATTAATGGAGGCTCCCAGATCCATCATCGCCTTATCCATGTTGGTTCCTCCTATGTTGCACGGAATGGTGAACATCCCTGGATCCTTTCGCTTCGTGGGTAGCTTCCGTTGGATCACCGCCGAAACACTTTCTCCCATCACGTATCGGACTTCTTCCTCCATTTTGACTTTTCTTGAACAAAGATCTTTCAAGAATTTGGCATATTTTGGAATTTGCCTGATAGCATCGAGTAGAGGTATGCTCAACTCAACCTTTTGAAACATCTTCATCATTTCACTTGCTTCCTTCTCTCTAGCTTTCTGTTTCAGGCGTCCTGGGTAGGGTGCCTCGGTTGGGTTGCTACCTCCAGCTTGTTCATCAGTTGGACTTTTCCCACTCTTATTCCAGCTTCCTCGAAGCAATTCAGCCTCTGCTAACAATCCTTCCTCTTTTTCCTCTCCTTCAGGAAACTCGGTTAGCACTACTTGGGCATGCTCTCTGGGCTTGATTCCCACGGCTGGGAGTTTACCAGCGTTTTCCTCCAGTTTGGCCACTGCTTTAGTCAAGTGACTAATTTGCTGATTAGTCTGGTTCATCCCGGCACGAATTTTATTGCGAAATTTCTCACTCTCCTTAGCCATGCTTTCGATGGCTTCGTCCCAAGGTGCTCTCCGATGTGGTGGTTGATAAGGGGGTTGATGTTGATTCTGGTTGTGGTGCTGAGGTGGTCCCAACTGGTACTGTTGTTGATGCTGGTTCTGATTATACTGAGGACGTTGCACTGGTGCGCCCATATTGTTCTGTTGTTGGGGCTGACCATCTTGCTTCCACCGAAAGTTGGGGTGATCTCTCCACCCCGGATTGTAAGTGTTTGCATAGGGATCATACTTTCGTGGATTCCCATCATGTCCTCCAATGGCATTGACATCAACAATATCTTCGCCAAAATTTGGGCAATTTTCAGATTGATGTCCTGTGGCATCGCAAAGGCCACACTGGCGAATCTTCTTCGGTATAGTCAGGCCCGTCAGAAGTTCCTTGAGTTCGTTCATGCTCTTCTCCATAGTTTTCTCCAGTTTAGACATCTCCTCCTTCTCTTCAGCTCTCCTCGGTTTTTCCAGATTCCTTTCATGTCCTTCATCGTGTGATTCTTCTGCCATGGTGCCTAACAATTGGAAGACCTCCAATGGGGTCTTACTCATCAACGATCCATTGCAGGCTGCTAGGACCAAACTACGATCGTTCTTCCGCATGCCTTTTACAAAACTCTCCACCTGATCTTTTGGAGAGATTTGGTGATGAGGATAATTGCTTAACATTCTCTTGAATCTCGTCCAGTATTCATAGAAGGATTCTAGCCCATCTTGTCTGATGCTGCGGATATCCCATCTCATCCGCTCCACTCGTGCTGCTTGGAAGAACTCTTCCAAGAAGGCCTGTTGCAGTTGTGCCCATGTAGTGACACTGCCTTCGGGCAGGTCATACAACCATCTTCTTGCGTTGTCGACCAAGGTAAAAGGGAAGAGTATCAACTTGACATACTCTTGCTGCTCATCAGTTGATTGGTGCATGATTGTCATCTCAAAATCTTGGAGATGGGTATGAGGGTCATCTCCTGGGTATCCATTGAACTTCGGTAAGATCTGAAGCAATGAGGGCTTCATGTCATACCGACGCGGTGCGAACGGATTTGCGGGTAGGGTGATTCCGTTCGGCCTCAGGTTGAGGTTAGTTGGGTATGCCAACTGTCGGAGGGTCTGCTTCGGTACGGCTTCTGCTTGTTTAGCCTCTGCTATAGCTTCGCGTCTAGCTATTCGTGCTCCTGCGCGCAGTCGTCTTTCTGTATGATCGATATCAGGATCAAACACCAAAGCTCTTACAGCTCTACGAGTTCCACGCATACACCAGTAGCGGAAAATGGAGTGAGGAGAGAACAAAATTGTTGCGCGTCACTCCCCGGCAACGGCGCCAATTTTGACACACACCCATCGTGCGGTGCGGACAAAATACCTGTGTATGCCCAGTACAGACAGTACACGCTCCTACGTCTCACAACAAGAACTTAGTCTTAGCGGTAAGTGTAGGGTCGAATCCCACAGGGAGTGAGGAACCACTTTGTTCTCCAACGACAAACTGAGGTGTCACAATTCTTAATCTGTATACTCTGCACAAGGAATAAACAAGATCAATAATAACAAGGGGTGAGGTTATTTGGTTAGGTCATAACTGTTGTTAACATTCCTTTCGGTCATAGGCATACTGATGATCCGTCCATGATCCATATAAACCCAAGGCGTGGCCCAAAGACATTGGGGCGTTTCAAGGGGTTATAATTCACATTTAGGATGGTTGATCCCATTGTGGTCACTTGGTCCGAAGGTCACACAATCCCCGGTCACAAGGCAGTGCTTCACTTCTCCTTAGATGGTAGTCATACCCGTTACTCACCAAGTATGGCCCCTCATCAACCTTCCCTCCCGAGGTCCCCAACTCCGCGCTTTGAGTGACACATACCTCCTGGACACAACCATTTCCGGGTTTGTCAGCCGACCAGTCATAGACATGCTACGGCGTCGAGATTGCTTTCCTCGTTTGATAACCATGGCTTTATGCCTCGTCACAGTTGATGGATAGTCTCTAGAGAAGCCCAAGACTGAGAAATGACAGTGTATCCCATCAATCATTTCCCCACCTTCTGGATCTACAACGCCCTTTTGTTGACGCTGCTCAGCTACTCGGTCTTGGGTATACCGATCATTGTATCTTGCTACACCCTGGCCTTTGCTTGACACGGACAGCGTTTTACCGAACGGAGATCAACCGGTAGGCCCCTACTGCCCATGGTTTCGAACAGATCCTTCCGGAACCACGAGATTCAACCGAAGGAACAAATGCCTCACGAATGTTTTACATGTTAACAACAATTATTTCCACCCCTAAAACCTCACCAAGGGAACTACTCACACATATTGAAAAACGCAAATGCAAAATAGATTAAACACATTGTGGAACAAAAGAAAATACTTGAATAGATAAATAATACCTAGGCTTCAAGCCTTCGATCTTGTTCAAATGCAACACACAACGGAAATAGAGAGAATGGTACTAAAACGTAAATTATTTGGATTCCACACACGGCAAATTAAAGTAATAGCTAAGTAAATACAAAAGTTTCAAGTGCCAAGAGTCCGTGCACGTTGCACACCATTAGTCTTTTATACTGCCGAATGGTTGAGGTCCAACCCTAGCTGCGCCAGCTCCAAATCTTCGCTGGGATCTTCTTTCCTTAATTAGCTCAATCTTTGATTGATCCGATTGAAGATGGCTTCCAGCTGCAAGCTTAGTCAACCTTTCCCATTCTTCCGATCCTTCCAGTTTCTTCTTTCATCTTCCACGTGCTTCTTCGAAATCTCTGAGATTGACTTTCCTTTCGTGGCTCTAGCTGTCTGCTTCTTGTGGTAACGGTCAGATGGATTGCTCTCTTCGGTGTGGTTCATACCAGGTGGGTTGCTCCAGGTTCCCATGCCCGAGTTAAACTGGGGAGGTACTTGTTGGCCGAAGCTCCATGCTGGCAAACATGACATAACAATCTGGGCTTGGTAATGCCCATTCTGACCGCATTTCCTCTGTTTTCGCTCCACTGACCTTCCTTCCTTCACAACTTTGTTTTTCCCCCGGACAGATCTGTACCGACACAAATAAAGAGAAAAAATAGGGCTAAATGGCCCAAAAGTCGAAGACGCATCAGTAACCAATCCCTCAAATCGGTTGAGATGTACTTCCGGGTCAGTGGTACCGTCGTTGTCCAGAGAAATGGGTTTATAGCTTCGCGGCAGGGTATCCGCTAGGATGTCATCGGAGAACGGACTGCGATTGTTGATGGGATGGAACCTTGACGTTTTAGCCCTCTTGTCCTCCTTATCTCTCCCATGTTCCCGTCTGTCCCTCGGAGAGTCGTGAGCGTGGGGGCGCTTGTGACCCTTGCGCCCTGGCCTGCCAGATGAATACTCCAGCTCCCGTTCCTCTTACTTCTCTATATAACGTGATTTCTCTGAACGATGGGATCTCTCTGATCGATGCGATCTCTCTGCCCTATGAGACTTTTCTGACCTCTGGGCCCGGCCGTCCCTCTGGGACTTCTCCTTCACTGAATTCTCCAGGTCCTCCAGCTGGTGTTTCAGTTGCGATACTTGGTTTTTCAGTCGTGCATTCTCCTTCGGCCTCTCCTCCTCGAACACGAGCGAGACGTATTGACTATCAGACTCATCAACCCCCTCCCGTCTAACAACACTATTAAGCCTGACTCGACTCCCCTCCGGCCTTTTCTCCAATTCCTTGTCAGCAGGAACCCTTTGTATCTCCCTAGGCAGCGGGGCCTGTGCATCAGTGAGTTGGTTGTTCATCTCCTGAACAGTAGGAGGCGGGGCTTCAGTACCCTGTGGAATGAGCGCTCCTGCCAGAGGAGTTGCAGCGGGGATGGTGGACAGCAGAGGAGTCCCCAACGCCTGACGCATAGTAGCGTAGTTGAGTAGAGCCATCATTTGCTCTGCCAGCCCGAAGTTGAGCGGTCCCCCACCAGATGTAGGGGCCAAGCCTGGCATCTCGGAACCCGGAGTCACCAGAGCAAATCTCTGGACACCAACATTTTGCCCTGTCGGCGGAGTGGCTGAGACAGTGTGAAAACCCGGCGGTTAAGTGAAGATGGTGCTGGTGGGCAGCCCATTAAACAGCGAGGTGGGCACTTCAGTAGTGTGGGCAGCAGAGCCAGACCCCACGTTGTCGAACTCCTTCTCCAGAATACGGCGAGTTTCAGAGGAACCCATAGTACCTGCACATAGACGATGTGAGTAAAATCCAGATAACAACTGAGTCGATCCTCCTTTAATGATCGAAACTTCCCGAGGTAAGAAATCCCGAACACCGGCGCGGAGGCCGTTAAAAATTCCTCCTCAGAATATCTCTATACACTGGGAAATAAACCCAGGGCATAGATTGAAATAACAGAGTACGAATGACATAGATGTCCCCTTTGAACGCATATTATCAGCAGAGCCACATTAAGAAGAAACTCGAAGACAGATACAAACACAGTAACAACCAAGAAATCCATTAGCGAAATGCGTTAGGCATGATAGAAAATGAGGATTATGCGAGGAAACGCGAAGATCATAACCCATAAATATCACGAACGTGTACTAAAATAACCATGAAACCCAAAAACAGCAGAATCAACATATCAACCGATCAGATTATTAGGAACACATGTTATACATGCTGCAAAGCGAAGATTATACGAAAAAACATGAAAAACACCCATAATCGTCACGCTTATACGTAAAACACCCATAAATCAACAGCAAAAACCCAAGATAACGAAAACAGAGTGTTAATCAACATATCACCGGTGCAAAACGTTAGATCCATAATGAAAACAAGCATTAAGTGAAAAATCGGCATAGCCGCACACAATTATCGAACTGATCTGTAAGATAATCAAAAATAAACACAGATCTCCCAATTTACGGCCTCCACCACCTTTCCCCATGCACAAAAAACGCAATTAAACACAGATTTCCCAGATCGGCAAGTAGATCGGCGTAAAAACATGAAAATCGAGCTAGAAAGGCTTGGGCACTCCGAACAACGACGCAACCGGGACTTGCGCATGCAAATCCGGTCGGCGATTCCAGATCTGCATGCGCGGGGGTGGAATTCTCACATCTTAGCTCATGTTTCCCACAAACGGCGCCAGATGGTGTGACATGATTTAGTGGGTGTAGATTTAATCGGAGAATTAAGGTAAAACGATGAACTATACCTAGTGTTACTGATGGTCGAGAGAAGAAAGTAAAGCTGAAAGCACGAAATTGATTACTGCTGTATTAAGAATAGAGATAGCGTAAGTTACAAAGGAGCACGTATACTGGTATTTATAGATTACATATGGAGGGTAAAATGGTAAAATCAGCACCGGAGCATGCGTCTTGCGTGGTCGGGGGCATAATCGTAAAATCGCCTTCACGCAGAAGATTTCCCCGCGTCTCTGGTGATTCCTCTGGTGAAGGCCATTCCTCTGGCGAGAGCGACCTCTCTGGCGAAGGTGGTTCCTCTGATAAAGGTGATTCCTATGGCGAGTGTGATTCCTCTGGCGAGGGTGATTCCTCTGGCGAGTATGATTCCTCTGGCGTGTGTGATTCCTCTGACGAGTGTGATTCCTCTGGCGAGTATGATTCCTCTGGCGAGAACCATCTCGCTGCTCCCCGTGATTCCCTTGGTAACGTCATTCCTCTGTTCCGCATATATTACTCCTCATCAGGTATGTAATTAAATTCATTAATCAAATTCACACAATCAACCTATTAATCATAATTAATTACAAATTTAATCCAGTTTTGATAAGAGATCACAAATATAACCACACACTCTCGCCATAGCAGCACATGACAGTAGATTAATAAATTATATATCTCCGGTAGGTCTCAAGAAAATCCACCTATCTCCGTCAGGTCTCAAGGTTAAAATCATATCATACATTCTTGAATCCGCTAAACAGTTATCTCCGCCAGGCCGAATAGTTGATCACTATTTTTATTGGCAATAAAAATACCGCAACTAACACGGTGTAATCATAGCAATAAACAGCAAGTCGAGTATCGTATCCACAAGGACTGATAAATGAAATTACTCTAAATAATCCTAGTAAGAACTCCAACAATATTCAGGCAAACACCAAGATGATGAACAATTAATTAAAACTAAACTCAATAATGCAAAATAGAGCAAATAAAAATCAAATAGATAAATCAAATGTAAAAGACTCTGACCATAGGAAATGTACTGTTGTTAATCAAACACATGCATTCAACCTATTGATTCAATTACCAATTTTAATCCAGCCCTAATGAAATATCACTACACTATTCACAATCTTCTTTAACAAACAACTATGAAAGTAGATTAGTAAACCCCTTGTCGCATTCAAGACTCAAAGGAATAAATTAACTCCAAATAGCACACAAAGAATAGCTTCCTAAAGTCCACCTATCACATTCAAGACTCAAGGCAAAACTATATCATGCATTCCTGAATCGGTTGAACAATTATCACATTCAAGACTCAAACTGAATAGCTAGACATGCAAACTATTGGTTAGATAATTCACAAGAAATCAAGCACCAGGAATCATAAATCATTAGCTGGAGGGTAAATTGATATCAATAAATCAAAAACACATATTCAATCAACTATGTACAAACTCTAGGTTCAGAAAAATGAGCTAGCCAGACATAGCAAAAGAAAACATAAACATAATTAAAAAGAACGTAATTGTAAAAACTAAATTATATAAAATCCGGAATAAACCAAAGTGACATCTTGAATCTTCAATCTTGCATAAATCCAATCCAAACTCTAAGAACTAGAAAACAATGAAATTCTAAAGATATGAAACTCAAAACTAAAGTTAGGAACCCTTAATAGGTCAATAATGAGACCTATTTATAGTCTCAGGGAAAAGTATAGTGTAAAACCCTAAAGGAAACATAAAAAAAAATGAATAAAAATAAGGATGACCGGACACGCGGCTGCCAGTGTGGCGGTCGCCGCACCCTGTGGAAAATTCCTTCTAATCGCAACGGTCGTCGGGATCTCGCCATCATTGCCGTATACTTGGCCGTCCTCGCGGCGGGCGCCGGATAGGTCGCCGCCTCCTTCACCGTCTTCCTTCTCTGGGCGGCGGTCCGCTGCCCCGTCAGTTTCTTCGATTTTTTAGCCTTTCGAGCTCATTTATTCGATTCTCGCACCCAGAACACTTGTAACTCGATCCTTGAATCTTCATCATCTATATTAAGCTCTCTAAACACTTGAATCTACATCAAAATAGTTAAAGCTATACCCAAACGTAATATCGCCAAAGAATATAAAACTCAAACCAAATAACATCACAAACAGACATAATCATAACACTTTAAGCACTAAAATACCACAAAAAACAATGCAAAATGAGTGTTTATCAACTCCCCCAAACTTAAGTCATTCTTCGTCCTCGAATAATGAAAAGAACACAATCATTAAACACGAAAGGGCAGAAATCTATCATAGAAGCCTCAGAAAAATATAGAATGATAGAATTCTTAAATCCTCAACAATTAAGCACAAACTCCACCAATAAGCACAACTCATGATAAATCCAACCTTGACGTTCCAAACAATTGAAACTCACAAGTATGTGTATCACTCAACTCTCAATTGATGGAATGTGACGTGTATACTCTCATCGAATTCAATACAATGCAGATCACTTACCATAAGCTTGTCAATCGTCTACAGTCTCCATCGCTTAAAGTGTGTCAGGACTATGATCAAATAGGTCTTCTAATTGGGTTATAATGTAGGGACATTGGTTAAGGTAGAGAAATATAGGCTAAGTGACTCAAATAAATCAAGAACACCAACCTTATAACTTCACAAATCAAGTATGGAATAAATTTCATCTTCCACCTAACTATGCCACTATAATCAACTCCAACCAAGTGATTTAATCATCACAATTCAAGACAAAACACTCTTTTATGCTCTCCACTTATTTCCAACAAACAAAGTCAGTTTTTTAACAAATTTATCAATGTACACTCGACTTCACACTTCTTTTTGTTCTTTTTTTTTCAGCAATACTTTTCATTTTTTTTTCTCTTTACAATACTTTTTCTCACAACTTTTCTAGAGTTTATAAGAGCGAATAGTCTCCATTTCATCCCTTATAAACTGGAAGGCAAAAAAGCATTAACAAATCAATCACATAAATCTAACTAACTATTTACAAACCCTATAATCAGATAAAGAACTAGATAGACAACATAAAAAAAAAAGTAAAGACACAATAAAGAAGACATCAATAAAAATAATTTAAATTGATAAAATCCGGAAAGAATGACAACTTGAATCTTGAAAATCTTCAATCTTGCATGAAAATAAATCTAATCTATAAAAGCTATAAAATTCTAAGTCTAAAACTAAAAAATATGAAGATGAGAGAAGAGATGTGAAGAGAACTATATATAGGCAAAGGGGATAAATACAGTAGAAAACTCGAAAATACTGATAAAACCAAAAATTCTAAAAAAATCCCGAAAATACCGTCGGTAGGGGTGTAAATGAGCCGAGTCGAGTCGAGTATTGACATACTCGAGCTCGAGCTCGATCTATATGTATCAAGCTCGAGCTCGAGCTCGACTCGCTCGAGTTTGAGATTTTTTAGCTCGAGCTCGACTCGATTGCATATTCGATGAGCTCGAGCTCGACTCGGTCCGGCTCGATTATTGAATCTTAATCGAACTCGAGCTCGTTTAGGCTCGGTGAGCTCGAGCTCGTTTAAGCTCGTCTCATACATGCTTCAACAAATTGTATATATTATGAGATATATTAATAATTAAGCTATAATATAGGGATAAAATCGTAATTTATTTGAAAGCTCGATTAGGCTCGCGAGCCTAACGAGTCAAGTATGATGAAACTCGAACTCGGGCTCGATACCTAGTCGAGTAGCTCGAGCTCGAGCTCGAGCTCGACTTATACCAAGTCGATTTCGAGTAATTTTCGAGTCGATCCCGAGTAGTTCGCGAGTTAGCTCGACTCACTTACACCCCTAACCGTCGGACACTATTCCCTGTTGCGCGCGACTTTCTTGTTTTGGTCATATCTCTCTCATCCGAACTACGATTTGCGATTCATTTGCGCTCACAAACTCGTATAGAGATGATCGAAAACTTTCATTAAGACCAGTCGTCCAAATTCAGACTCAATATGTCTGTAAAATTAATCAAAGTACGAGCAAGTATCATATTTCACAAGATAAAGCAATTTAAGCACAAAAAAATTATCAAACACTCAATTCCATATAAAATTGACATTATAAAAATATTAAAAACCATGGAAAAGTGAGTGTTATCACCCCCTCCCCTCCCCCCACCACCAGAGAACCCTCCGCCGTCGGCCTTCCTTCCCCTACGATCGCCGCCTGCCTTTCTTCCCCAATTCCAGAAACCTTCAAATGCCACCAAATATCAACAAAATCAAAAATCAAAACCATATCTTCGTTAGAACGAAAACAATCATCACATGCCCGTGTATTTTGGCATCGATCGGCAGTGGCTACGGTTGTCGCTGCCGAAAATTGAAGCTAGGGCGCGGTCGCCAGAGTAGGGGCTGGAATTTGGGGATCTAGAGTTTCGACTAGCGGTCGAGTGAGAGGGAAGGGTGAGAGCGGCGGGTGTGGTTTCACTTGCCGCTGCGGTCACCAGAATTTCAGAGGGTGGCAACGAGGCATCTATGTGTATCGTTTTCAGTGAGAGACGAGAAAGAGAGGTGTCAGAGGGTGAAGGGGCGGCGACTGGCGTGTCACCGTCAAAGAGAGAAGTTGTGGAGGCGAGGATTGATTGGTCGAAATTCAGGCGGCGACGATTTATGAGAAAAATGAGGAAGATGTGTGTGAGCATTTGAGAAAGAAAGGGGTCTGCATTTGTGTGTTGTGCGGGTGTGGGTGTGGGTGTGTCCCACGAACAAATTAGGGTTATTTGGGATGATTAAAGAAAAATAAGGGGTGCAATTAGTTTTGTTAATGAGTGTTTTAAATTACCTATTTCTTTAAAAATTATCTAATTTTTGCCAAAAAAAGAAAATGGCTCAAGCTCGGTGGAACAGCCTGAAAAAGAATACGACTCAAGCTCAGTAGGCGGAAGGAGCATTAATTATTTTGTAAATAAAGTAATTATTTATTCATAAACTATATTTTACGATATTAGAATATAAAAAAGGAAGTAGAAAATGCAATTTTAAAACATTAATAGTAGTAACAATGAAAGACTTTCAAGATGAATTCTAATTAATTAACCATACTCAGACTCTAACTTGCCATATATATACATCATGTAATTTTATTTTAATCTTTTGTAAAAGAAATAAATAATTAATTTAAAAAATTGATCTTAAACATTAACCACACTACTATTAAATCAACATATACACACTTATATCATGTATATTTCATAAATACCAAGCAAGTTCGTGAGGACATGTCGTGGGACTTGAAATGCTAATTAAACTTGGTGTTGGTAAAAGGGTATGTTAGAGTTTGAAATACTATATTTGTTGTTGTCATTTTGTAGACATCTTGAAACGTCGTTGATACCTTCTGAGATACCAGCTATGTTATCCGTCTGCTTCATATTATATACAGGATTTGCAATTTTATGGATAAGCAAGGAATTATATTTTGAGTATTATTCCTGTTGGATAAGCACTCGATTTTATCATAGAGTTCTACATGTGATGAATTTCTTCTCTTTAAAGGATCGACGTCAAAGTTTAACAAGATAATCATGGATGAGTTCTACTTGAAGAAGGAGTCTATGATTTTACACCTATATAAGGAGGCCATATTTCAAGCAAGATGGCTAGGGATTTTCGTTCATATCAGCTCTCACAATGTAGTCGAGATTTTTTATTCATGCTAGGTGTCCCTTGGACTGGTACATTCTGTAGTACTTTTTCTGTTACAATATTTTTCTTTACACTAGCATAATAGTATTTGTGAGTTATACACTTGAGCGTACATGTAAAAGAGTTATAAACTCTTATTTGTTTAGTTCTTGTTCATCAAGGGATTAGGTGGTGTCTGCCAGTGTTAACGCCTAGGAAGTTAGTCGTTGTCTAGCTTTCAGTTATTTACCGTTTGTGAGGTTTTGGGAAGTTATAGAGGCGTAGAAAGGTTGAGTCTTTTTGTATGTCCTGTTATAATTTAGTCTCTCATATAGTGGATAATTTTCCCTGGACGAGGCCCCCAACGTAGGTTGTTTAACCAAACTAGGTCACCATTCTTGGTATTTTTATCTATTATTTTTTGTGTTACTGTATATGCACACGTACTCACATTGACTGTTACAACACATCTCACCATATGTTTTATAAATTAGTCATTCTTTCAGGGTATTGTATTCGTACACACAATATTAGATACAATGTTATGAGGGGTGAAATACGCGAGGTCTTAAGATCAGGACATGTGGCCTTACTTGGAAAACCAAAATGGAATAATGACGAGGACTAGGATACTTATTAGCATAGCACTTAGCCATACCAGAACCCGCTTCACCAGAGACAGCCCTGCCGGAGACCGTCTCGCCAGAGTAGGGCGTGGCAGAACTAACTAGAGCCAGGGCCAGGCTACTGGAGCCAGAGCCAGAGCCAAGCTGTCAGAACCAGAGTCAGAGAGCCAGGCTACGGGAGTCAGAGCTAGAGCCAGAGCCAAGCTGCTAGAGCTAGAGTCAGAGCCGAGTTGCCATAACTAGAGCCAGAGTCAGAGTCAAGCTGCTAGTGCCAGAGTTAGAACCAAGCGACCAGAGTTAAAGTCCGAGCGCAGATCTACCCACTATGCCAGAGACAACCAGCCAGAGCACGGAGCTACACGCCAGAGACAGTTTTCCAGAATGTGGAGCTATTTAACAGAGCAGAGCCAAAGAGAAGAAGTCTGCTCAGAAGAGGGAAATCCAGAGCTACCAGACAGAACAAGGTGACGAAGACAGAATCCAGCTCTGTAGTTAAGGGACAATGACCTGACAAGTTATAGGCTAATGATAGCCCTAATTAGTCAAATAGTGAGCATGCGGAACAGATGACCAAGTGAATTTACTATTTTGCCCCCGACTGTAATGCCTATAAATATCTGCTATGATTAAATAGAACACACGCTTTCTCTTTTACTGCTTAAGTAACCTTCTCTTTTGTTTCCTCTCTAGAAATTCTTTGAAAGATCGGTGAATCATGGGAACACATGTAGACGATAGTAAATCCCCACCGTAGATCCGATAGGTTTTAATTGTAGACATATCACTATGTCTTACATATGAATCTATAATTCATACATATCCAAATATTAATATTTCGAAACAATAACAAAATTTTCAGCTCCATATCTTGTGAATTTTATTTTCAGAAAAAGATAAACTTACATAATACTATGAATATACATAGTGCTAATGCCCCTTAATTTTGAATGGATTTTTTTATTAATATATAATTTCATGTCTAATTTGACATTACTACATATTTTTAGATATAATGGATAGGGGTTATTGCGGGAAAATCCATCAGAATTTTTTATTTTCTGATATGTATCATGACCCCTCAATTTGACTTCTAAATCTATCAATTTATAATTTAATTTGATTTTTCCCATAATTTACAAGTCCCCCCAAATTGATACTGACGTGGATGCCGAAAGTGCTAGCGTGTATTAACCGGTGTCCTTACTAAACGACGTCACTTTCAAAAAGGAAATACGACGCCGTTTCAATCAAATTAACTTTCAAAATCCCCTTCTGCCATGAAATTAGGTTTTACGAGTTAGATTATGCAAGTAGGAGTAGAAAAAAGGATTCTTCACAGATTCACGCTCGTCGTCTGCAAACTTTCAAGGGAGGCCGAGGTTCATGGATACTGATTCATGCTCATCATCTGGTGCTAGGTATTCACATGAAATTTGTCAAATTTGCTACCACCAAGTTGCTGCAGTGATGCGAACATCACACTCAGAGAAGAATCCGGAATGAAGATATTGCGTTTGTCATCGCCGAGGGGTAGGGATGGCAATCTACCCGCGGGTAACGGATATCCGCGAAAACTCGAACCTATTAGGGTGGGTTTGGATACCATTTGATATCCACGGATAGTTTCGTGGTTGCAATTCACTATCCATTTAGTTCGTGGGTATGAGTTTGGATACTTACTATCCATACCCGCGAAACCCGTTTACCCGCGAAAAATACCCGCCAATTACCCGTCAATTATCCGTGAATTACCCGTCAAATATCCACAAAAAAATCCATAAAATATGGGCTTTGAATATATATTTTGAGATTATGGACTAGCATATTATATCTTAAAATAAGCCCAGACAGAAACTCAACGAAGACCCCAAACTCTAATAGTCTAATTTAAATTTGAATTTTGTTGAGCAATTATAGAATTTTGTTGGATTTTATATTTTAGTTGATGAATTTGAATTTAAATATTGTTCTTTGTGGATTTCAACATGTGGATTTGAATTATGTTATTTGTGTTGATTTTTTTTTCTATTAAATTTGTTGTAAATTTATATTTAAATTTTGTTTCGTGGGTATCCGGTGGATAGTAGGTGGCGGGTATCCGGCGGATAGTGGGTATGCGACGAATAGCGGGTGACGGATACCCGCCGGATAGCAGGTTCGCGGATACCCGACGGATAGCGGGTATCCGCGGGTAGTGGGTATGGATACCATTTGATATCCATGGATAGTTTCGTGGTTAAAAACCACTATCCATTTAGTTCGTGGATATGGGTATGGATAGTCACTATTCGTACCCGCCGTACCCGATTGCCATCCCTACCGAGGGGTAAGATTTAGAATAATCGACTTGATGGTAGTCAAGTCCTATATTTCCTACTGTAAATTCTTCAATTTTGTTTTTTGTGTAGCAGTCGAAGGGGGATTGTAGATTCTGGAATTGGATAGATCCTGAATTAACCCCACACTACAAGATGAGTTTTTGGAAGATTAAGAACGAAAGAGATAATGCGCAGAGGCTACTTGACATTCAAGGTTTGGAATTCAATTTTTCGAATGAAGATTCACAAGGAAATGATGAAGACAGTCAACTGAAGATGTTCAAGAAGACAATAGATGATAGCCTTAAACGTATGGAAATAATGTTTAGAATGACGTTTGTGGTGTTGTTCCTTGTTGTGTTGAAGATCTTGTTTTCGTAGGATTGGTGGTGTTTGAATGTTATCATCTTGTTGCATTTTGTTGTAGTTTTGGAACTTTTAATGCATTTTGTTGAAGATCTTCATATATTGTTATATTTAGTTCATATATCCTAACAAATGTATTAATAAACATGATAGCAAATAATAAAGAGTTAATAGCTGCTATAAACATAAAGGCTCAAGCCTGGAAATCATTTCATACCATAATCATAAGGTTTTGTTACAAGAAAAAGATTGGAAATAACATGAGTTTGAGACTGCATTCAAACATAATCAAGTACAAAAAACATGAGTATCTCATATCTCATACATCCACAAGGAAAAAAACACAAAAATCACTTCAAATCTTCAGTAGGATTGAACATTTTTTGAAGTCAGTCTGCATTCCTACTTTCTTGAGTAGGTTGCACTTGATTTACTCCACTGCCTTGTGTAGGCTCCTGTCCCTCACTTGGTTTAGATGATGAAGCCTTTGCCTTGGTTTTCTTATTTTCCCATTTTCTATAGCCCATGTCCTAAGCGGCTTCCTACACTAGGATTGTTAAGTCCCGAAAGGTCTAGAATAGGTGTATGGGGGAAGGGAATACACCTATAGGCTATTTTTCAAAACACACAGAACAACCTTTGTCGTTAACTGATATTGACAATTAGAGAAAACTCAGTTAAGCAAAGGTTGAAGACTGATACTAAAATTACTTCAGTAAAGATATCAGTTAGGCTCAAGGCTTTAACTGATATTCGCGTAGAGCTTCAGTCTTGATTTTAAAACAGAGGAGTGTTATGAATCTTATTAATTATTCGAAGGTTTATTAGTTAGACTAATAACACTGGCAGCAGAAAAGTTATCTTTTGAAAAAGCCTTTGATTATCACGTTGTCAGATTATAGTTTCACTTTGCAGTTAATCAGTTTCAGTTAAAGAGATGTTTATGCACAAATAAGAAAGTAAAACTTAAAGCGATAAACGACAAAGGATTTTTACGTGGTTCGGAACAAGTTCCTACGTCCACGGTCAGTTGATCACACTAACAAACACTCTGGACTTGTGCTTACGGGTGCACAGCAAACCTAACAACTGAAAATCAGATTTTCAGTACCAACACACTGGGTTGGATTTCTCGCTCACTCTTAGCACGCTAAGATACCACAATGCCTTTTTAGCGGATAGCTAAATCTCTTGGAGTCAGAACACTGTCTGAACTCCGCTCTACTCAAACACTCTTTTCGCTCAGTTGAAAGGAGGTTCGAAATACCAACTAGATCACAGAGAACAGGCTCTCTGTAATCGGAACTTAGGCTTTGGATAATACAAGATATTTGCCTAAGGATCTAAGATAATGTATGAAATCAGTAGTATGATTTAGGGCTTTGGGTATTCTCTTCTTCGATTCAAATCTTTGAAGGCTTTGAATGGCTGAGTTGCAATTTTGGCAGCGTTTCAGCTTGTGTTTTTGAATCGGTGAAGGTTGAAGTGATTCTCGAGCTCTATTTATAGGAGAGGTCTTGAATAAATTCGTTGGCGGAGATAATTTTCAAGAATTCATTCGTTGTGAGAGTAATTTGAATTTGGCTGAGGCTTCAATCTTCGAGGTTCCTTGTTTGGTGAGAAACGGCGTCTCAGGTACATGAGGTAAGGCGCCTCTGAAAAGTAATCACCAAAAAAGGATGCTCTGCAGAGAAAGGACGATCCTCAATATCTCTGCATTTAATGCGGCTGTACTTGAAAGTGTGTGGCTTCCTTTTAACTCTAGAGTTTCAGTCCGAGGAAGAATGTCAACTTATACTTGACTTTAGTATCAGTTCGCTAAGTCCACGTAGCCAGCATTTGATGAATCAGTCATAACTGATTCTTCAGTTGAGAAACTCGTTCAGTGAAAACATCAGTATTTGACTTGGCCTTTTATTGCAACTTCAGTTGAGGTCTTCAGTCTTCAGTCATCAGTCCTTCAGTCTTCAGTCTTCAGAACACTAGATAAACTAGAAAGTGAACTCCAACAGTTTAGTTCAGAAAGTTCTAGTCTATTACAAAGAAAACCTAAGGATTTTGGTATCATCAAAACTAGGGCTAAGATATTTCATTAAGTTCCCAACAGGGATCCACTCTCAAACCGCATCCCTAACTCAATCTTAAGGTCTTTGTGTTTACATTTAGGATCATAGACAATCCTAGGCCTTTTGGTCTTTACAGGCTCATCCTCTTCTTCAGTGTCAAAAGTGTATACCTCACCATCACTTTCAGCATATTCAGATACAACATCTTCCTCACCATCTTTTTCATTAGGCCTTACATAATTATCTATATAATCAAACATTTCATCATCATTCATATTAACATTAGCTTCTATATCATCATCATCTAAATTCCCCTCACCATCACCACTACCATCTGGTTGATCCCCACCCTCTGGATTCCCATCATTCTCATCACTGACATCTGCCTCTTCAAATCCTTCTACCACATCTTTAGCCTTGTAATTTATAGCTTGTGATTTACTACCCTCACCCGGAGTACCTACTAATCCTTCGACCACAGTTTTACTACCCTCAACCGAAGTTTCTACAGAACTTCTTCCCCCATCAACAAAGACATGCAAAGATCTCAAGTTAAAGGATAAAAAAGTTAACATTTCCAATACCTCCTTATCACTTCTTATTATCCTAAATGAATTTTGGTTAGGAATTTGGTAATGCAATTTATCCCAACTTATGAACCCTGATTTCTCCACTAGTTCTACAAGGTCAAAGTACCCAAATCTGTCAGGGTCTAAGTCATAGTGCCCATCAAATTTATCATCTTTAAATTCACAGAAAGCACGATGATGAACAAATACAGCAAACCTATCACTGCACAGCAAAATCGTAAAAAAATGGAGTTTAGTTGACTGCTTAACCCAAAACCCTAATGGTAATCGTGATTAGCATTGAAAAATCACGTTTTACTATTAAGAAAACATTAAAAATCTGAAAATTGTGCTCAGTTCATTTTTTATTCCAATACAGTCACCAAAAGTATAAAAAAAAAATTAAAACTAAGGGGACCTATTTGTTCCCCATCAGCCCCAAAGCTTTAAACCACCACACCTTCATTCATCGTGCTGTCCTTGTCGCACAGTGAATGAATTCTTGGATCAATCAACGAAATCACACTTTAACTTTTGTTTAGTAGTGATAATAGGGTTTATCTGCAAAAAAAATGAAGAACTTGAATGCGACTTTTCGTTTCTTTTTCTGTATTATTCTAAGTAAGATTTGGAGGGAGATTAGTTAGCATGAAACGGTGTCGACGTCGTTTCATTCTGATAAAGCAAAAAATAAAATAAAACAGTACTAACATAAATACACATCAGAATCGATTTTGCCACATATGAGCCACATTCAATTTCACCGGAGCTTCTCGTTTGGGGAAAAATCAGATTAAATTATGAATTGATAGATTTAGAAGTCAAATTGAGGGGTCATGATAAATATCAGATAATGAAAATTTCTGATGGATTTTCCCGCAATAACCCATAATGGATATGGCAATATTTTTTTTTTTCATTTTATCAATTACTTTTTTTGTCGAATTTTACTGTTTCTTCTGAAAGTACAACAATTTAATTGTTGGATTTCTCATTCTAGCTACTAAATATTGTACATCGCAATCTGAAGCAAATGCTGCCTTTTTCTTTTTCTTTTACAAATTACATAAATAAATAAAGAAAATTTAAAAAACACGCGACGAAGGACTTGAACTCAAGACCTCAGATCTTGAGTATTAATCTTCTATCGCTAGGCCAACACACGCACACTAAAATAATTTTTTTCCTTCTAGGAAAAAAATAATAACAAAATACTTCGTAGATTCATAAAAAAATATTTGGACGTTGACAAAAATTAATTCATTTATATCTGTGGATAATATATACCCCAGTAACCCCACCATATGGTGAGTCATTTTTCCATTTACAATACAATTAATTACCATTACTAACATTGTTAAAAAAAATTACCATTAATAACACTACTTAATTTTTAGGTGTTACTTTTTCTCAACTTATAATATATTAAATTATTTTTATTAAAATTAATAATTTCTCATTTTAAGATTAATTTTTGTGATGAAGGGAATATGAGCATAGAATCCATCTAAAAAATATTACTACTATTATTAATTAGTCACTTTTACTATCAAAATCAAATCTTTCCGAATTGACAAAATCCGGATCCACCCCAAGCGGGCATAAACATATTGTAGGGCCGGATTTAAACCAAATTCATTTCCATTTATAACCAAAGTTTGGAATTAATCATTGCTTTAAAACTATTTCAAATTTCAAAATACATGTGTTGTTTAGCCTGCAGAGATCCATTTCTAGAAGAAAAAGAAATACTACAAATTTAAAAACGTCCTCTCCAATTAATTTTTTAATTAGTTATGGTACGGTTCAGTACTTTTGTTTCTAGTGAGATCAAATGAGCGAAGATGTCAAGTTGTTTGGTGTAAAGAATCTTATTTTGGTGAGGAAAGTTCGTAGTTCCTAATTTAATTAATTAACATTAGATAATAATAATATGTTTGCATATATATGAATGTATACCTACTTCAATTCTCTAACATTAATTGGATGCCCATTACACGAATCTGGTCCGATTATATTTTTATTCAATTGCACCTTAATGCTATACACCTGAGCCATTTAATATAATTTTCGAAAAATATTTAAATTTCTTTTGCTTTATTACTTTTATTGGGTATCTTTTATTTTTTGTGAGTTCAGGTGGGGGAATTTAGAGCTTATAGTTCTAGTAATAATCACAATTCCAAAAGTACATTACAAGTTTTTGT
Organism: Salvia miltiorrhiza; assembly: GCF_028751815.1. Lineage (NCBI taxonomy): Eukaryota > Viridiplantae > Streptophyta > Magnoliopsida > Lamiales > Lamiaceae > Salvia > Salvia miltiorrhiza. Next base: position 633,414 of record NW_026651486.1, on the reverse strand, counting down.
CGGCTAATTATTTGATCTGTAACAAAATGAACAAGGCATTGTTAAAATAATGAATATTTTGTCAAATGTAGAACATGATCTCAAACTCAAAATCCAAATGTGATTATGCTCTTAAAAAAAATCCAAATGTGATTAGAAAAAATCCCAAAAATAATACTCCATCCATCCATAAAAAGTGTGTGATGGAGTGGAGGGCACATATTTAATAAAAAAATTGAAAGATGTAATTTTAATATTAAAGGGTAGTATTGGACTCACCAAATTATAAAAGTAAAGGGTGAGTATTTTGTAAATATTGAGTGACTGAGGTTTAAAGTATAAATGAAGTTTCTGAAAAAGAAAAATAAACAATTTTTATGGATGAATGAAAATAGTAATAAACATATAATTTTTGTGGACGGATGGAATATGTAAAGTGATATTATTGGTGGTTGGGAGCTTGGAAACAAACAAAGAGGAGTAGATCAAGTGGTTTCCTTCCAAATGAAAACAAAGAAAATCGCAATAATTTTAAAAAAATTCCTCAATTAATTTTGTGAGGTTTTTCTGTCTTCAGATCAGACGAATGACAATTCACAGTGGTCCACATATTTTATAAATGAAAATTCAATTAAATATCACTATAATTTGGTCACACAATCTTCTGGATTATTTAAAAATTAGATTGCGGTGGTGCTTTTGAAAGCAAAAAAATCTTGAATCAGTGCATGCACCACTTTTCGCTTTAATGGTTTCTGATTTATGAGACAAAGCTGCAAACTTCTTCACTGTGTTATTAGATGGTAAGGAGAATGTAACTACTAATAATATTGATGATAACAAAGGATATTACTATAATAATAATAATAATAATAATAATAATAATAATAATAATAATAATAATATATTTTATTGGGGGATATAAATGAAAAAATACTTCAAACATAAGAAATATAAAATGAAATAAAAAAAACGAAAATACTTCAAACATAAGAAATATACTCCTATATTAATTGATACAAGGCCACCAAAATTAAGGTTTTAAATTTTGTATTATTTGGATTATATATAAATGTGGAAATAATTATTTGTTCTTTTAGATGGATGATTCTTGAACACTATTTATGTCAATTAAACGAAGTCAACATTTCAAAAAAAAATAAATAAATAAATAAAAAGGCTTTTTTATGATTTTCCTCCAACACCTTTAGGTCGAGACATACATGCATCATGTAAAAAATTGGTGATATTTTCAATTAATATATATAATATGGTACCATTATAAATGTAGCTTTATCGGATATAACTATAGTCTAATAATTTAGGCCTCATGCAATAATACAAGTGGTTAGCCACCCAAAAATAAAATATGGAAATTAAATAAGTGTTTAAGACAAACGAAAACCTGGATGTTTCATCTCACTCTCACATCATAATTCAATTCACGCTTGGTTTTGGACTTTGGTACAAATACATGGGATCTTCAAACCATACTATTACTGGAAAGTTATCAGCTTTTCTTTAGGGATGTTTTATTTGCCTGTCTTTCAATCTGAATAATTATAAATTTTTTTTATTTTTATTTATATCGTTGCTCACTTTGGACATAAATCAGCTTGCGTGTGAGAATAAAACTTCTATTTTTTGTATTTGATTCTACTGTAAAAATATTTTCTAAATTAATTTCGTGCTCTGTATATAGTAGCCAAAATCTCTTCTTTTTCTTTTACGTGAATTTAAGTGGTTGTGGTCAACATTTTAACTTGCCCCCTAATAGACTGGTCTTGCATATTTGCATATAGGATTTTCTATAGTTAATTGATTTTGTATTTTTATTATTATATTGTGAGTGAAAAATTATCCACACATAATTTGCTGAAAAATATCAATTAGAAATTTAGACGTCAATAAAAACAATACAACTTTATTTATATAGCTTAATTAAATATCCTGGTAATATAATAATATGGGGATCGTGTAATTCTAATGTTTATTTTCTACATATTACATCATTTTAAGATTTATAATTTTTTTATGTCTATAATAAACATTTGCTAGAATATAGTGTATTTATATATTTCAATTCTTTTTTTATTAGTATTTTTTGTGACCAATAAAGCCCACAATTGCTAGCTGAAATTATTATGCACAACTTAGAGAAGCCCAAATACTTCTATGTCATCCAATTTTCCCAATCTTACATCATAATGGGCTTGTTGTGGACATTTGGGCTTCTCAAAATACCTCTAAAATTTCACTCATTGATTTTCAGACAGTTCCAAACAGGGGTGTAACTGAATCGAGCCGAATATCTTTTCTCGAGCTCCAACACCTCATGTGATTATTAACTAAATCAAGCTCGATCGAGCTCTTATCGAGCACATTTTACACAATCAAAAGCAGCAATCTTGCCTCATTGCTGCTACATTTATACAGTGAGCAATGTTGACAGGCAGCAACAAGAAAATGTTCCACACAGCAAAATGAAACATTTGAAAAGAAACAACGGCTATAAAGTTTGTCCAATGAGCTCAGAAATGAGTCAAACAGATGGGAAATATTTGTTGAGATTGAAAGGAAGGGAATAGAACTCCTCACTCCTATTATCAGTCTTGAAATCCTTGAACTTATCCCACCAATGCTTGCCTCTGTCCTTCCTTATCTGAGGATCCTTCTTGTCTAGTGTGTTGTCGAAGAGGAACGCCAGCACCCCGGCCACGAAGGCCTTGGAGGCGAAGGGCACGTTCACCATGTCGTTGAACTGCCAAGAAACCAATCAAAATAATCAGTGATCGAACAGCACTACTTCATGTTGATCTTGATCAAGACCAAGAGTAGTTAGTGGCTGCACGTACCCATCTCCCCGACGTGTGTGTGGGGCCGTATCCTTTGATGGCGGTGTACTCGTTGAAGTATTGAGCCACAGACAAGCCCAGAAAAGTGGGAACAGCTAGTATGAATTTGTTTCTGAAGCTGTTGAGCTGGCAGAATTGGAGGAAAGCTAGGCCACCAACACCTGTTTTGCAGATGTAACAATCTTGTTTTAAGTCATATGAAAAAAACTAAGATGTTGATGCAGTTTTGAAGTACTCAAATGCTCACCAAAATACCCAAAGAAGACACAGTAGAAAGCAGCCACAATAGGCATTGGGATTGAAGCAAAAACTGCTCCAAATTTGCCTGCCAACAACATGTGCATATATATATATAAATTGATGTTCAATTTGTTCATTTCCTAATCTGAGTAGAAGAATTCCAAGATAGGTTACCAAGAACAGAGAAGAAAAGCATGAAACCAGCAGATATCTGCACCGTCCTTCGACTGCCAACGCGAGTCATTGCTATAAGGCCTGCATTCTCTCTACAAGAGAAGTAAACTAGTATCATATATAGGTTGAAATAGGAGCATTGTCTTGTTTGTAAAAGATCAAAATCTTTTAGTTTACATGGATACTGATGATCCGTTTCCGGTTCCAAATAAACCGGACAGCAAGGTGGCGACGCCCTGCCAGCCTATGCCACGGCTCAGAATGGACGGTGGCAACGGGGTTGCACTAGCATATCTAGACAGCCCAATGAAGCCACCAGTTGCCTACACTTGCCATAAAAAGCACAAATGATTACATTTTTGGAGAATTCAAGGAAACACAGCAAGCAAGATTCTTGTTTTGAAGAGAAATAATCAGACAGCATAGTACCTCAACAAGAGCAACGAATGCAGCCATCATCATCGCGAAACATTCACCAGCATCAAACGAAGGCGCTCCCCATTGAAAGGGATACGGCACTCTTATCCTGCACGATTCAAAGCTTGTTATCTGTACAACTTCATAGAATATCATCAATAAGCAGAAATTTGAACACACCAAGGAGCAGCACTGATGAGTCCAGAATGATCAGTTCTACAGCTTGCTTGAGTCTGTGGTGATGCTCCGTCGTAGGCACCACCAACGGTGAGTATGTGCGCGTAGATCCACACGATTGACACGGTAATAAGAACTGCAAAGCGTTCGAATATATTCTTTCCTGGTTTAATCAGTTGTGGTAGATACTGCAGTAAAACATTATGTATATCAGTGCTTACCAAAAACAGAAACTGCAGTAACAAATGATGATTATGCTGTGAAATCAGTCTTCATGAAAGGAAAGAAAAAGAAACGAAGTTGAAAAAACCAATTTAGACTATACCTGACCACAGAAAACCAGAAGAACGAGCTCAGGCAGCCCGATTTCAACACATTTGGCAACCTAAACAAGCAAGGGAAGAGAGATCAGATCACAATGGTTTGTAAAGTACAGGTAGGGAGGCGAGGGAGCTTGCACGTACCCCGGGAAAACCGAGTTCATATAGGCCAAAACCAGAAAGAGCAACCAAAGGAACAATTGAAATTGGACTTAGAAACCTGAGATTTGCAATAATTCATGACAAAGTTTAGTAGCTTATATCAAAAGTTGACTGTAGATTAGAGCATGCTATGGTGTGTAGATTCACCTCACAACGTTCCTCCAAAGACCACTGAATCCTATCACTATCTGAATGGTCGAGGCAACAATAAGCGCGCCTTGTGTGGCCCTCATTATTTTCTTGAACCTCTGCACATATTTGCAGTTAAAACATGCAATAGAATTGAGAACACAAGTGATGTAACGCGTTTTTCGGCTTTTAAGCTGCCTGAAAAAGATTCAGTAGGATCAAGATGAGGAACCATGATAGGATCTGGATCATCCCATCTACCAGATAGGATGATTGAGATTGTGGGCGCAACGAAGGTGTATGAACCTCCGATCACAGCAGGTAATCGAGTTCCAAACCATGTTTGCAGGAGGGTGTTGAGCCCAGCAACAAACAGCAGAGTCTGAATAACTTTTGCTTTCTCCTCCTGAAGAAATTCAAGCAGAGATACTAAGCAACAAGGAATCATATCAAAATTCAGATGCAAGAAAACTGCTTTTGAACGCCTCACGTTTCCTCCTCCCATTTGAGGAACCAATGCAGTCGGTATGAGGACAGTCGTGCCCAGAACCACCAAATAATGTTGAAAACCAAGAAGGATAGCCTCAGCTGCAAAACCAATTGTGCAAACACAGTATTCATGAAGCTCAAGAAACTGAGCAGCCGTAGAATTTTACATTCGAAAGCATGTAAAAGCTAATGACCTCAAATGAAGAAATGAGATGTTTTATCATGTCAATTTGCATACATCAAACTGCTAGATTTTGATGTAAGATTATCTCTGCAGTAACATTGTTTTTTTGTCTTGGAACTATGTTTAGATATTGTGAGGTTAAACATGTATTACATGCTATAAACAGAATTTCGAATTAGGATTCTGATGAATAAATAGATATCAGCAAAAAATTGAACCATTCCACAATAAATCCACGGCTTCACACAGATATATCTAATTTTTTGAACAAAGCTGAAAAGGTTGAATCCCTTTAAACTTTGAGAGAGAGGGAGAGAAAGAGAGGATTATGGCCCAAGAAATCCAGAATCATAGGGAGAGACCATAATATACTAAAAAGTGTATTAAAAACAAATAGTATATATTAAAAAAGACTGACGCCATGGAGGAGGGCTGGTGATGCAGTATGCAACATTTGGAAGTTGATCTTTAGGAGGGTGTGGCGCTGGTTCATCTAGCTTTGCTGCCATTTCTTTGCTTGTTTATTCCCCTTCAATCTCTCTCTGCAAAAATCAACTTAATCTCTCATTCTTCAGCAGCAAAATGCAGAGGACACAAACACAGAAACAATGCAGATGAAAAAATCATTCATGAAACGTCCAAAAAGTAGCAAAAATGAGGAAAAGTCTGCAACTTTATGAGCAGCACAGAAACATAAGAATCAAGATAAGTGTTCATATGCAGCATACCTTTGTTTTCTGCTAATAGTGGAATGAAGAAGGCAACATGAGTTCAGGGGGAAATACGGGAAAAGAATTGTAATAGTGTGTGCCAAGGAAATGTAAAATACTGCAAGAAAATGTAAAATGAATATAAACAGAAAGAAGCCCAGAAAATAAATTCGATAAACTAGAGACCCCACATAAACATAAATTCGAAATCAGGCACAACAAAAAAAAAAGGAGAGAACTTTGTATTTGTAGAGAGGTGGCAATGCTAAGAGAACATTTTCTTGCACAAAGGTGAGGGGAGAAAAGAAGTCTAGAAAAAGAGTGAGCAAAATGTCAAGATAAAAAGATGAAAAACTGGTCCCAAATTTTATACTGCAATCACCACCCTCTCTCTGCAAGTGCAAGAAAAAGGACTGGGAACATAAACTGATGAGAATCTTTTAACAGTGTAGCAAAATTTAATGCCTTATTTAATGTATGGCTTTCTGCAATCACTACTCGTCAACACATATGTGCTCTTGGTTAGATAGAATATTACATCATTGAAATATTTAAATAAACAAATTCCAAGAAAATTCAACGTGTAACCTGCAAGAATTATTTTGCAGTTGCCAAAACTTATTGGTACAGTTAATGACTGTGCTAAGTCAGGTATTCAGCTGCAGACTGCTAATATGAGAAACTATTGATTTCAAAACTGGTCAAAATAATGGCTTTTCGTTTTTCGATAATCTTTCTTTAGAATTATTTGTATTTATTTATTTCAATATTACTCCCTCCGTCCCATAATAAGTGGCCACATTTCCTTTTTCGTCTGTCCCACTATAAGTGGCTGCTTTCTAAAAATGACAAAAGTTTACTTTAATTAAGTCAACAATTACTCACTAATTTGGTCAACAATTGTAGGCCACTTTCTAAAAATGCCAAAATTACTTTAATTAAGTCAACAATTACTCACTAATTTGGTCAACAATTGTAGGCCACACTCTATTAAAACATATAACACTCAATTTCTTAATCTCCGTGCCGAAAAGAATGTGGCCACTTATTATGGGACGGAGGGAGTATATGTTTCTGCAAAATACAATTAGCATATGACAGATATATATATCTAAAGATAAAGAAGACATAATTAGAAAAAGTTTGTCATTCTTCATCATTCAATTTCTATTAAGTTCATCAATCAAATACTTTGATTTTATTAGCTCCTGCCTTAATAAATAAAATCATACCATGCAATGATTGGATATTTGAATTTAATCATGCATATTCTATATATTTTATCAGTACATGATATATACAACGAATGGATATTTGGCATGCACGAGTAAAATGCATACATGAGTGATACTAAGTGTGGCGCAATAATCACATACTATATCTTTTGAAATTATCTGCTGAAATAAGATTTTATTAAAAAGAAAAGAAACAACAACGGAGAACCAAAAACCCTTGAAAGTTATCTTTTGAAATTATACAATATGATATTTCTTTTTCTGATAAAAAAAAAAAAGTACTCCATTTAGGTTCATGTTATAGTAGTAAAAAAAGAAGTGTTAATAGGGGAATCTACCCACTTCAATAATATGTCTTGCAAAACTACCCACTTTCAAAGTCAAAGACCGAAAAGCAAGTTTGATGGTGATGGGTTGCTTGGTTTTTTGTGTAAAAGTTGATGATGATGGAAATTGTGTAAGAGTTGTGTAAGAAAACAGTTAAAATTGGTACAAAATGTGAGAAAACGTCACTTTCATGCATTATAAGATTAAATAGATTTGCAAATTTTGAATAAATTAGGGGACGTTTGTGTGTTACAAACATTAATACGAAGGCCAAAAAAATCACGAACATGTCAATTCTTAAGATTTTTTTTTTTGAAACCATTAAACTATGTAGCCGCCAGTAATTCGTAGCCGGCCGAAGTAGCCGCTGAAGTTTGTGACCGGCGGCTACTATTCAACGGCTACTAATTACTGGCGGATACTTGTGTTATTCGCTTCAAAAAAAATACTTTGTTCATAATTAGTATGATTGTGAATTTTTATCCTTCGTGATTTTTTATTGTTACATATGCACCGTTATTTTTAGATTTTTATTTAATTTTACAAGGGGAAATATGAGAGATAGTGAAATATGTACAGTACAAGAAGCACACATGGATGGGAAATATGAGAGATAGTGAATCTGCCAAAATTTGGATTATAGTGGGGGTAATAACACTCACTTTATGCATGATTTGACTACACAAAAAATAATAGACTTGCACATAAAATAATAAGAAATTATATACCAATTATTTGGAAATTCATATATTCGGTAATGAAATAATATTATATAGCCAAAAAGTAAAGTATCCGCCATTAAATTATTTGATTTATCAGTAGCCGCTAACAAAAAATATATGGCGGCTACTGAACTTTTTGTACGATTTTCTGGCGGATACTTGGTCTGTTAGGCAGAAAATAATATTTTATGTCAAATTATGTATAATTTTTAATTTTTCAGCTTGTTATGAATGTTTAAATATAACATACGCATTCCCCTTTTGTATTTGTTGCGATTTTTTACTTTTAATTTTTTAGTAAAAAATTAAAAGTACATACTGAGAAGGTGACTCTGCAAAAAATTTGGTTGTAGTGGGGCATTAATGCTAATTTTATGCATGCGTGAGGTGACATGCAATAATAGATTGAAGCCGTATTGAATGAACACTGCACTTCACGTGAACTTTTTGTAAGGAATCAAGTTTAGTCCTTATAAGGCTGCATTTGTGAATGACCAAAACACAAATTGAAATACTCACCTTGAATTTCATAAATTCAGGCATACCCTAAAGATTTGAGTGGTTTTGTGCGAGAGGAGGCAATTTGTGTTGAATTTCAGCCCGAAAAGGTGATTCTCCTGTATTGTTTGTATAAATTATAGTTTGCATGTTTAATCGTACGTTGTTTTTAACGTTGAGAGCATGTTTTACGTTATTTTAATGAATTTCTTTATTATCTGAAATTTAAAAGCATGTTAGGGAAATATTAAACTTTTTTCTAATATAATTGAATGTTTTGAACCCAAAAAATAAAGTATCCGCCAGAATATCATTAGAAAACGATAATAGCCGCCGACCCTACAAGGTCAGCGGCTACTGGTGTCGGATAATGATTTACTGGCGGATACTTCATTTTTCGAGCTTATTGTGATGTTTTGAACTTTTTAAACGTATTTTAATACTGTATTTTATGTGGTTTTATAGATGGAATTCGTGAGATACATATATGTGAGATACAACGGAGTCGTCGATGGTATACACTATGTTGGCGGGGCTACGGAGGTCCTTCCCCTCTTAAATGAAACAGTTGCGAGCCTGATATACAGCATCAACAATGTGCTGACAATGCATTCGTTGAGCCCGAACTATCAATTGTATTATTTGGCGACCAATCGATTTGGAAGGGAGACGAAATGCGTAATAAGTGAGGACGATGATGTGCAAGGCTTGTTGGAAACTGCCGAATATCCCATGGTGTACGTTGAGCACAACAACGACCCGGTCGAAGAAGCGTACATCCCTACTTTTGATTTTGGCCAGGCTTCGGGATACGGAGATGATGAAGCACAATCTAGTCAGTATGAGACGTCGTATCATGCTCGCGAGAGCGCGCCTCCAACACAGTACTTTTCATGGGATGGGCAACTGTTGGACGAATCCGCATGGAATCTGAATGAAATGTGCGGGAGATTCAACCAGGTGCGGACAGATGACGATTCTGATGAAGAAGCCGTACAACCTGAAGACGAAGCCGAAGAACCTGATGACGATTCTGATGAAGAAGACGAAGAATACGATCCAACGAACGAGTCGGGCACAGATTCTGCCGCCTCTGAGGATTTATTAGACGATGATCTGATAGAGTTCACGGCGACCGAGCGAGCAGGTTGGATCCGACAAAGTAGAACCCGTCACGGAAATCCGACGGACTCGACCGGTGAACTATCTAATTGGATAGTTCCGTTGATTCCAGTGGACGCCACGACTTCGCTCGTTGCTCGCGAGAGTGAGCTGTCCAGAGTTGCTGATTTGGGGAAGAACTCTTTTTACAACAGTAAAGAAGAATTGGTCCTTGCTGTTGGCTTCTGGAATATGAAGCAAGGGGCTGAGGCAAAAGTTGTACGCTCAGATCAGGGACGCCTCTATTACAAGTGCAAGCACTCTGATAAGTGCAAGTTCGATGTGCGTGCATCTTGTCACGGCGGAGGGATGTGGGGAGTGCATAAGTTTAAAGAGCACTCTTGCGAAGGGGAGTTGGGCATTTTGAAACGAATAAAGGCACATTCGAATGTGGTTGCAGCTTATGTGGAAAAAAGAATACGCGATGACGGAGAGGTCATTAAGCCGAAATCTATTATGTCGGAGTTGTTACGTGAATTTGGCGTCAGAATCAAATATGATGTCGCGCTGCGTGCAAGAAATCTCAGCTTAGAGAAGATATACGGTCGAATTGATGATTCGTTCCTTCTTCTGCCCAAATATTTGTATGCCCTAACTCAAGCGAATCCAGGCACCGTGATGGATTTCGAAGTAGACGAAAACAACCGGTTCAAACATCTGTTTCTTGCTCTTGCGGCTTCCATCACACCTTTCTTCTTTTCGCTTCGGCCAGTGATTGTGGTCGACGGCACACACTTGAAGGGGAAGAACAATGGCATTTTGTTCGTCGCCGTGACAAAAGACGCAAACGAGCAAGTTTTTCCGTTGGCATTTGGTGTCGGGCCGATCGAGAATGATGAGTCATGGAAGTGGTTCCTCTCAAATGTGAGACAAACTTTTGGTCAGCCCGACAACTTACTAGTTGTCTCTGATGCGCATGTCTCCATTGCTAATGCTGTGAAGAGCGAGTTACCAAATGCTACTCACGGTCTTTGCTACTACCACTTGCAGAACAAAATTAAGGGCTACGGGCAAGCTGTTGTTGAGCTTTTCCGCCAGGCTGCATACGCCTACACGGACTCAGAATTTTCACGTGCAATGTCGGCTATGGCTCAATTGAAGCCGGCGGCGTACGGGAAGTTGATGCGCGTAGGCCCTGAGAAGTGGGCACGATCACAAAGTCCGGTGACCCGTTATAGTTTTCTTACATCTAATGCTGCCGAGGCTTTGAATGCTCGTTTGTTGTGGGCCAGACGCCTTCCTATATGCTCCATGCTGGAGGCAATCAGGATGGTTCTGGAGCAGTGGTTCAATGACAGACTTGCGTCTGCGGAAGAGAGCGATGACCTTCTTACTCCAGAGGCAAAACAGAAGATAAGTGCGGAGATCTCAAAGAGTCGTCGCTACACTGCGAAGAGGACCTCCGAGAGAAAATACAGGGTTCGTGCTGGTGATCGTCGCTTCATGGTTGACCTTCAAGCGAAGAGCTGTGAATGCAATGAATTCGACCTTGACGGCATGCCGTGTTCTCATGCGATCGCAGCCATTACGTATGCTAAATCTATTTTATTATAAAATTACAGTTATTAGATGCCTACTAAATATTAGCTTTCTTTTCGCAGTGAGGCGAAAGAGCCAGTGGAAGATTACGTGGAAGCTTACTACTTGCGGAGTTCACTGGTTCAAACATACTCCGGAGCAGTAAATCACTTGCCTCCCTTAGAGCACTGGGAAATTCCGTTTGAAGTTGCATCTGATATTGTTTTGCCAAACCTTTCTCGGCGACAAGCTGGTCGACCAAGAGAATCTAGAATTCCTTCAGCTGGTGAGAGGCCGACTCAAAGGACCACAACAGCGGATGCATCAAGTAGTCTGGGAAAACGAGCACCCAAAACCTGTGGTCTATGTGGCTCGCCTGGCCACACACGTAGAGCATGCAAGGGTACGGGCTGGGAGCAGTAGCTTAATTACCTTTTAAATTAAATTTTGATGGATATTGTTGTTGGGAGTATTGGATACTGATTGAATATTCAGTAGAGCTAGTTCATTCCAGTAAGTGATGTTCTGAAGTTGGGAGTATTGGATACTGATTGAATAAATTTCGAAGCGGTTTCATTTGCATAATATCGATGAACTAGCAAACACCATGGAATACTCACTATCCGCCAGTAATTAATGGTTTATCACTAGTAGCCGCCCAACAATAAACATCAGCGGCTACTGGCCGCGGATATGTATTTACTGGCGGATAGAATGATAATTAGCGGTTTTTTGATGTTTTAGAAGCTATTGTGTTGCCTGATTTGAAATATTTGAAGCATAAAACACACGCCTTTAGTAATGACCAACATGGACATGTCTTAACAATTATGAGTTGAAATTATGAATGAGACTTTGGAGAAGTGAACAATGTTTTATATAAAAGTTTAGTTAATAGCATAAAACACCCAAAGTATGCTTTTTTATGCATTAAACTATCAAATAAGACGTTTAGCCCAAGTAGCCGCCAGAAATTAATTACCCGCCGTGATTAGCCGCTGAAATGTTTTCAAGCGGCTACTGCTTGCGGATAATTATTTACTGGCGGCTAGTTTCATTAATCATCTTATTTCATAATTTTATCTAGGATGCAAGTGGAAAATCATAGAAAAATACTCAAAAAGATACTGCAACCTCTAATCAAAACGTCATTTGCATAATTATCATTTAAATGTACAAATACATAAGCTATTTCGGTGCGGGGATGCAAAACTCGTAGATGCTACTGCCTATCTTGCGCCTATAGTCGGCGGCGTGCCCATTGCCCCACGCAAGGCTCGGCGAGCCTGATATCAGACGCTCCACATACATGCACGCAAAAACACCGGAGCTGCATTGATCTGGCTGCTGAAACTGCTCATTCTCGTCGGCATATTGGATTTTCAACCTTCGCCATTGGAGGTTTTCCAACGGGTTGTCGACAATCGTGGTCCTTGCGAACCACTGGGACACTTCAAGCATCTTACCCAACAGGCACTGCAGCGGATATAGGGCGGCGATCACATCGAAGCGCGGCTGCGGCATGGTCTTGAACAACTGCGAATCGAAGATGTCGCAAACTCCACTCAGCAAATCCACTCGGCATGTAATGTAACGTCCACACACATGTATAGGCAAAATGAGCTGCACGCGCAAATGCAATTGGTGAAGAGGAAATAAAAAATGAACTACTCCAACATATTGATACTGTAGATATATATGTGTACCGTTGTGGCATTCATCCAATCGCCATGAGTCGAAGATACCCCCTGCCCATGCACCATATACATCTTCTTGGCATGCGGTTGCCACGTAGCAAAAACTCCGTCGGAATATATAAACCGCCCTTCTGCCTTCGCGGGAAACATTTCCCGCCACGCTGACTTCAACTGCGTGAATTCATCATTGAAATATTTCTGCAGCAATTAAACATTATATTAAAAGCATATTTGATTATAATTCTGTATCCAATAATAATATTTAATTAAATGCTTACGAATAACTCTGTATCCAATACGATGGTGGTCCTCGCATCAACACCGTCTATCAAGTCATCACCCCTCATCAACCTCGATCTCATCGTCATCATGTAGCAATCAACAGCCTGCACGTACTTAAATGTTAGTAACAAGTGACCAGACTTTCATGATAACAACTGATTCATAAATTAACCAACATTGGACGAGAGGTCCCTCCTCGTGTTTTGCATAGTGGTCCAAAAGCTCCACGGGAGAGGGTGTTCGCTCTCTGCCACCGACATCGTCCGGTAGTTGCCACGGTTGCCAGCTTTCATCATACGGTCAAACCCGTCAACATACTGTGAGTCGACGGGTCTCGGCACGGCGCTGTGCACGTATGGTGATCGAAGTGCAGCCGACGGGTTCCGTTCTCGGCGACTTCTGCGTGGAGCCTCCGGTGGACAAATACTGAGGGGAACAGCAGCTACTGCCTCAGAAACTGCCTCAGAAACTCCCTATAATTCACATAAAACAACGCAAGTTAAACAATGTTGACATAATTTAAATTAAATGACTTGTAAATTTAATGCAACGACAACATACCCCTCTAAACTGCTTCCAATACTCGTGCATCTCATCTTGAGTCAGGATCGGAGCCGAAGAACGGGCCGGCTCAAAAGGGTATGCTGAACTCGTGCCCGGCTCAGCCCACGAGTAGCGTGGCCCGCCATAAGAACTGGACGCCTCGAATGTGGGCATGTGGTGGACACCCATGTGCGGAGTCTGCACATGCCCAAAACTAGTCGGGCCACCAAACGGATCATGCTGCCACTGCGGGGTGTGCATGGCATCACCAGTAGTCTGTCCCACCTCTCGTGCAGGAGACTCATGTGCAGGGGATTGGTGATGCGATGGGGCCTCTGAGGATGTAGGCTGCGCCGGATCGGAGTCGGGCTCGGGCTGGGGCTCGCGTCTCCTGTCAGAGTGAGATCGTGGAGCAGGTCTGGGCACGTGAACATCAGTGCTATGCGAGCATCGGCAACGCATAGCATCGAACTTGTCCTCGAAATATCTCTTAATCCTCCTGAACAGGCTGTCCTCCACGGTCCTCGCGACCCGTTCCTCACTCTCGCGCATCATGTGCTGCATGCGCTGCCAATCCTCCTCGCTCCACTGTGAAGGTGCAGGAGCATCCTCGTGCCTAGGCCTCGGGGCTCTGTGACTGTGAGACCTTCGACCAGAATCAACGGGGTGATCGCCCCCAATGCTCTGATCGTGATGGCTGCTGCTCGATGAGGTGTCCACTATTTGTCCCCTCGGGCGCTTGCCAGTATCCTGTCTCATGTTGCGACGCCGAGGTTGATGCTCAGGAGCATCCTCGTTGTGGTCCCCACCAGTGTAGCGCTGCCGAGGCTGCCTATGACCAAAGACTGCCGGCTCTGGTACTCGAACCCCTATCCCGGCATTGACGCCTGCCACCGATAGCCAGTAAGATGTCTTGGCCTCGTACTCATCGGGGACCATCTCCCATATCCCGTTCTCCTAGAAACAAAAAAAATGTAGTCAAACATTAATATTCATAAACTAAAATAATATTAACAAATAAACAACTAAATTATTACCGGAGACTCAAAATAACTCTGTAACCCATCCAACTTGGTCTTCACGAACGTCCACCTCCGAAATCTAGGGTAAACCCCCGCATTGCATATGGCTATGGCTGGGCCCAAATAGGGAATTTTCTCAAGACCCCAAATGAATAGGGCCCAAGAAGGACCGTAGAAGTGATACTTTTTACAATCCTTTTTGATTGTGCTGTGCTTCAACCTGTAGTTCAAGCTTCTATACGCGCACGATCCCCAAGGAAATCTGGAAAAGGTCGGCAAATCATCCACCAGCTTCCAAGTCCAGGACTGCACGGGTCGGCGCACGTCCACTCCTAATACAAATGCGTGTAGCACCAACAAGTGGGCCACACGGAGGTACAACCCGCCGTCGGTGTCAACCACTGGATTGACGGTGTCGAAATATATATCCGCCAGCTCCCGCACTGACACCGGTTGAGAGCGGCAAAATTGTCTAAATGTATGAGCCCGACTAAGATCGTGCTCAGCCTCGGGGTCAAAAGGATCATCCCCAAAGGACAATCCTGTCACGAGAGCGAAATCTCTCGGAGTAAACTCAACGTTCCTCCCGTTGATGTAGAAGCAGATCTCATCATCCTCATCGTCTCTCGTGATCTTAAGATGACGAGAGACAATATGGTGCAATGCAGCATTGCACTTCTGGCCCGGCTGCCAATCCAACATCATCCCAAAGCACCCATGCCTGAACGTATTCTCCAGTGCAAAACCGCCAATTTCGTTTAGTCTCGAGACTACTGTCGATAGGTAAGTAATATTGTTGTACGTACTGATCTCAACTGCCACACGATTGATTTGCTCGCGCCTCGAATAAGGGACCTATTCAATACAAAAAATAACTCAATTTACAAAGCATAATGAATTAACAAACATCAACTAATAATAATGCATAATTAACTATTAAATTACTAGAAACATAAATAAAAAAATATAGAACCACAATAAACAAGTATCCGCCAGTAATTAATTTTTTTAAGAAGTAGCCGCCTGGTGTTTTCAAACCCGGCGGCTACTTCTTAAAAAGATTAATTACTGGCGGATATTAGGTAATTATGGTTCTATATGTTTTTATTAGTATGTTATAAATTTTTAAATTCTGAATAACCAAAAAAACGTTATTATTTTATGCGTAATACAGTAAAATTAACCTAATGATCTAAATAGACGATTAAATATATCTAAATATGCTTCAACTAAATAAAAATTCTAACAACACTGAAACTATACTCAAACTTGTAACAGCACTCAACTACACTATATCTAACATATACGAAACATATAAATAAATCTAACAAATACTATATCTAAATCAAAATTCAATACTATACAAAACATATGAAAATTCGAAACATATAAATTGTAACATACAAACATATAAATTCTAACATAATGATTCTAACATAAAAATTCACCCATATACAAAACATATAAAAATTCGAAACATACAAAACATATACTTACTTAAAAATATACAAAATTCGAAACATATACAAAACATATAGATTCTTAACATATAAATATATCTAACATATACAAAACAAATAACAAGTATACTTACTTGGTTTGAAGAAGAAGCCATGGCGTGAATTGTGTAAAATATTGTGTAAATGGGCTGATTTTTTCCTTCTCTCAAGTGGAGTGCGGCTGATTTGAAGAAGAGGAACCAAAACAATGGATTTTTTCCTCCAGCGGCTGATTTTTTCCTTCTCTCAAGTGCGCGGCTGCTTCTCTACTTCTTAACCCTAATTTAACATAAAATATTGTGTAAATGGGCCCTACCCAATTTATCTCTCTTATCAAAGCTTCAATTTTTTCAAACAAATCCCACAAAAGCCGTGCCCACTCAATTCTAGCCGCCCGTGACTTAATTTGCTGCAAAGCCTATAGATTCCCACCCTATAAAGCTTCACCCTTGCCGGTTGAATTGTCCAATCACAATTAAATTAGCTTTAGCTCTTCAAAATTGAAAAAAATACAACAACCATTAATTGGAACGATAATAAATAAAATTTATATATATTGTGATATCAAAAGCAGTAATAAATGACATGGTACTATTATCCGCCAGTAAAAAGTATCCGCTAGAAGTAGCCGCTTAGGGTTTCTTTCACGCGGCTAATTCTAGAGGATACGAATTACTGGCGGATAATTATATGGTAGGCTCTCTAGTATTTTACTGTTTCATAATATATGATTATATATTATTTTTATCCAACATTTTCTATTATTTTATGCGTTAGGCTATATTAATTCATGTTAAATAAAATAAAATAAAAAAATCGAGACTTATTACACCACTATAATCCAAATTTGTCTAAATAGAAGCCTATTATGTATTTCTACTTCATAGAATATATTTTAAAAAAAGAAATACAAAATTAAGGTAAGTTTGTGTATAATAAAACAGTAATACGAGGATGAAAAAAATTATACTTTAAGTATATTTGGAAACAAAAAAAAATTATGAACCAAATGTATACATTATCCGCCAGTAAAACATAGCCGCTAGCATTAGCCGCCGGGTTTAAAAAACCCAGCGGCTAATGCTAGCGGCTATGTTTTACTGGCGGATAATGTATACATTAGGTTCATAATTTTTTTTTGTTTCCAAATATACTTAAAGTACAATTTTTTTCATCCTCGTATTACTGTTTTATTATACACAAACTTACCTTCATTATTTTCAAACTTAGGGCATTATACGTCAATCATCTTACAATAATTGCACATTTATCTGGTTTTGTGCATTTTTAACTACCTATCTTACACATTTTCTTACACAATTGTACTTGTGTAAGAAAAGTGTAAGAACTTTTACAAAAAACCAAGCAACCCATCACCATCAAGTGTACTTTTCGGCTTTGACTTTCAAAGTGGGTAGTTTTGCAAGACATTTTATTGATGTGGGTAGATTTAATTCCAACCCAAAAAAGAATATAATGTGTCAGTGTGTGCGTCCGTACAATATATATAAGATTGAAATTAACATATATACTACTCCATTAATTAAAATCGAAGTTTGGGTGCATTGAAAATGGAATTTTGGGATGCCAAAAAGTGAGTGCGACTTGGGATACCAAACAAAATTCACCGACACGTTCTTTTCATCTTAATTTACAGCTTGCATTGGGATAGATTTTTTAAATAGATCAAGAAAAACAAAACTTCCTACACCCAAAGTTAAATAGTACATATTTAAAATATAACTATTATTCCGATTTAATTTTATTCACTATAGTTTACTAAATGGTCAATAAGATAATTATGCTGTAAATAAATACTAATGTCATTCATGCATGCATGTCATAGATATGTGTAGGTGAATTTTTAAATTTTTTTATTTTTTTTATTCTTTTGTAATATCGCATATTTCTATATTCGAACTATATAATAAAATATCGGTGGAACTCAAATCCGTTATCTTTAACTTATAAGTGAAGGTAGCTGATAAAATTCTGATAACTTAACTGTAGTCTGTATAATGAGATTATGAGAGTTAAGTACGTAATTTTATTTAATCTTATATTTAATTTTATTTTGTGGTACGTACATATATTATTACTAGAGTACGTTTCGCGTAGGGGTTGGGGTTTGTAATTATAGCTAGTCTTTTTGCGAGTCGATAGTAATTAAAGTTGGTACATATAGCCAATTTTTCCATGAATATCTATATATATCTAGGAATTAAATATACATATACATACTCCAACTGTATTTGTTTGCTTGTCCTACTCCTAGTCTTCTGCCCACTTACTTATCAGAACATGCAATAATGGATAACATTATATACCCTTTTTTATTTGTGTTAAATGTCAATTATATTATATATGTACTATAAAGTACTTCTAATTAATTGTGAAAAGAATTGTTTTATTTGTCACGTCAATAACCCATTTACCCTCCAACGTCCATTTCTCTTAACAAATTGTTGAACTTCAAATCCTAGATAAATGCTTTTCAGGCCTAATAATAATAATAATAACAACAACAATAATAATAATATAAAAAATAATAAAATTTGAAGATGAATGGAAAATTTGAAATGTTCTTGGTGGAACATGGAATTTGATGGATCTTATAAAACTCACATTTCCCAAACTACACCTTTTTTGAGAATTTTCAGCCTTGACTTTAGCAACTTTTAACATTTTTCAAGTACTCATTTTTATTTTAATTACACAAATAAATGAAAAAAATTTAAAAACTGCATAATAATAGAGTCAAATCCAGGGTTTCAATCTTTAGACATTAACCACTTACTATTAGGCCAAAACACACACATTAATACTCCTTTCGTTTCATTAATAATTACTCGTTTTTCTTTTTCATCTGTCCCATTAATGATTGTTCAATACAAAAAAGAAACCTATTATCTCTCGTAAAAAATTATGGGTTCCACTATGTTCCATTATTTTATCCTTTAATCACTCTTCTTTTTCATAATAATGTCGAACAATAACAAGTCATTATTAGTGGCTACAAATTAGTCGCTCTTTTTATCTTCTCATATTAGTGGAGTTTTAATTGTCTGATGTTTATTTTCTATTTTTTGAAAGAATGTGTCACACCCCAATTCTTGAATGAATAAATATAATCGAGGTGCAACTAATTCATAGAAATAAACAAGGGAAATACCTTGTTAAAACCCGAAATAGGATAGAAAGTCGGGCTATGCCCCTTTGGATCACAAGTTTTGTTTCATGCTTCTGACAACCGACATTCATTGGCATAAATTTAATAGTAAAGAGTCTAAGCTCGGTCAGGTATATCATTTGAAATTTAACATAAAGATCTTAAGTTGGGAAAACAAAAGACTGATATGAGTAATTGCTACAGCGGAAGTCTAACATAGGAATTTAACTCTAGCCTCAGCTCCGTCCCGTCAGCACCGGCCAGCCAACCTGAAAACATTTGAAAGTATTTTTGGGCTAAGTACTAATGTACTTAGTGGGCATGCATTTTCTGAAACATCTCATATTTTAATAAAGACAGTTTATCCAATCATATTTGACATGACTTAGAAGGTTTTAAATTGAAAGAACTTCTAAGCATGTTAAAATAATTTCTTTCATTTGTGCGCACATGTCACACTCCCTTTCCGTTACTCGCTGTGATCCCGGACCTTTTAGCCACCGACGGATCCATTACTCCTGCTTTACTTGGACTGAGGGCGTAACCCAGCCAAGTTCCCATTTGGGACCCAATGCTCCGGAACACATCCCGTCGAGCACCCTTATAACGCCTCATACATGATTAGTGCCCGATGGAGATCAACCCACCAGGTCAGCTAATAGGTGTACACAATTCTCAAATAACGTGTTAGGTCAAGAGAGAACCTCGATCGATTCATTGTTGCGAGCCTTAAACGGAGCAGAGTGCACAAAATATTTTATTGGATAAACAGTTTGCATTTAATAGAATAAACAATTTGCATTTCATTGAAACATTTAGAGCTTAATAACTCAATCATACTTTATACATTTGGAAAGTAAGCCCACCTGGTTAGGCAAAGCCTGAAGATCATAATCACATATAAACCTGTCTTGGGAAAGCAGCGCTAATCCCCCTGGTCACAAAGCCTACAAGAAATTCTATTCTTAATAGGTCTCGTAAAGCTAACTTAAAGTCTTAGTGGGTGCACTTAACTACTATGATTTATCACGCCGGGTTTTCAAAAATTTAATGAATAATAATTGAAAACTAAAATTCTTGAGTTAAGGACACCGACAATATCCTTACTCGATTTTCTTAAATAATTGGAATTATAAATAAAACCAATTAAATCATAAATACTTTTATTGCAAAATATAATGCAATATCATGTCATGCTTAGCATATAATAAGTAATTTACTTAAAATATGCACATAATAATAATTTAATATTATTATGAAAATTATCCTTTAAATAAATTAATCAAACTAATAATAGTTCAATTAATTAAAAATAAGAAAGCTCAATTTAATTAAACAATAATAGGGCCATCTATTAAATAATTGAATTAAGGCCCAGCACAATTATTAAAACCAAGAGCCCAACTGATTTAATAAACAAAACTCGGCCCACTAAATAAAATAATTTCGGCCCAATAAATCGGCCCAACTGCAAGCCCTAAGCCCAAACCAAATTCCTCTCCCTTTTCTTCTTCTCCTACAGCCGCTCCCCTCCCCCTTCATTCTCGTCTCTCTCTGTTTTCACAAAACACACACACACACACAGCCCGCTGGCGCCGGTGACACCGCCGTCGCCTCTCCACCCTCGTCCCTTCCTCCACCGCCTGACACCCCCACACAACGCAGAACTCTCCCTCTATCTCAAAGCTCACGACACGCACAACGCAGCCACGCAGCAGCACGGCATCGCCCTCAACTCCGGCGACATCGCCGTCGAGCCGCCCTCTCGCCCTTCAACCTTCCTCTCTCTCTCACAAAGCTCCGTCGCTGCGGAAGCTCGCCGGGAAGCAGCGGCGAAAAGCCGCCGTCACCCACTGCTCTCCCCTCTCTCCGTCCGTGGCCGATCAACAGCAGCCATGGCCGCCGCGCTCTGGCCTACCTCTGCTAAACCCAGCTCCGACCAGTCCCAGTTCCCGATGGTCGACGACCCCCAGGCCGCCGCCGCCCTCTCCTTCCCCGTTCTTCACCGTGGCTAGGCAGCAACGGCAGAGCCGCAGCGCCTGGCCTTCCTCTCTGACTCCAGCCGACGAGTAGCAGCCGGAGTCGCCCGCAGCCTCCTCCCTTCTCTCCCTCTCTGTGACAGTGGCGGACCACCATCACCACCACCGGACGGACAGCAGCGATGAGCCGCTGCCGCCTCCCTCGACTCGACTCAACTCCAGGGAACACACAAACACGACAAGCAAAAATCAAAGCTCAAAACTCCAGCTTTCAATATACAACAAATCTCTTCTTTCTTTCTTCTTTAAAAAAAAACAGTCATGCTTGTACATAAATGTATACACGTATATAAACAGAGTGCAAATGTAATGTATTTATGGGTGTTTTCCTTGTTAGGCAGTTGAAATTCTTATGACATGATCTGGGTTTCTTAGACGTAGTGTAAAATGAGGTAAGTAGGGAGCTTTAAAAGAATGGCACCTTTAGGAATTTCGTATGAAATCTGGAATGGTTGGCTGCGCGAATCTGTCGGACTGCTCGCTCTTGAAGTTCAGTCCGGGCGTTGGAACGGAAAAGAGGAAGTGCGTGAGTTGAGAGAAAATAGTTTGGCTATCGCATGAGTGAACTTTAAAGAGGAGTTAGGCTTTGGGCTGCTGAAATGAGGAAGGAATGAGGAAGGAAAACATATGGGCGGCTGGCACAAGCTAGTGAGGCGTTGATTTGAGGAATGGGGCGGCCATGGGTGTAGGGTGGGCGGCTATAGTTGACATTGGTGGCTGTTGGGCGGCTATTAGACATAGGGTGGGCGGCTGTGGTATTTATCGAGTAGGTGTAATTAAAACTAAGGCCCAAAATGAACTAAAATAAAACTCCAACACACATTTATAATTAAAGTCCAACATAGATTTTAATTTAAATCTGTAAAAATCAATATTAATATATGTAAAATATTTCACATATACACATGCTCATATTTAAATTAATATGCAAATGCACAAAAATTTAAATAACTAAAATATTTACAAAAGCTTTTGAATTTCATTTTTGTTGGAATTAAATAAATCATTTTTTTCATTTTTCCGGCGTAAATCATCCTAATCTAAGTTTAAAATAAATTCTAAACTTAATATAAATAGGCGGGGTGTTACATTCCTACCTCCTTATAAAAATTTCGTCCTCGAAATTGCATATATGGTATTCTAGTTTGGGATACTAGACTTTCATTATCAGTGCGGCTACATAGCTTGATTGTTATCGCATCTTTCTAATTGTGAGAACACCATGTCTATAGTCTCGAGAACTAGTGACAACCGAACTCATTCTAATCATATTATGCTTATCGTGATGGAAGAAAAATCTTATTGTGGCAACTACATAGTGAGAGTCTCTATATATTGTGATGACGCTCTACAAACATTAAAAATCTAAATTGACAATCACCGAGATCATAGTCATGTGGGCTGGCCAGACCCTGCACAACGAATCACTCAGTCAAATGGGAGCTTCGCCCCCAATCATGTCAACTTCTTATTTCTTATAAAGCTCTAAGTCAACTTCTAACTTAAAGCACTTACTTCTAAGTACTTCAATCATAAATCATTGGTACCATATAGGTCCATTCTATGTCGTTCTAGCGGTGCTATCACGACTAACATTCTTAAGACATTCTTGGGTGGTTCTCAAACAGTTTGTAAAAGAATTCATCATTCTAATCATATAGGCAGTGAATCTAAAATGATAACATAAAGCTTTCTCATCATTTATTCATACATACATACATATATTTGCTTTCTTTGAAAATTTGAGTCATATGGACATTAAATGTCCCTTTCATGAAAAACTTTGCTTATGCCGGAAAGATTCAATGAATCTAACTCGACCATACATACATACATACATTGATTCGTTAAGGGCTCGGGTTGTCCCAAACACGAAATACATTCATTGAGTCGTTATGGGTTCGGGTAGTCCCAAACACGACAAAAAGCATTCACATAGCATCGTAAACATAAGGCGCACATTTTCTTGAAAACTTTCATAACATCTGAAATACATATATGTATATTTTTGAAACTATTATCGTACCTTGGTTGCGGCAGTGTGACGGTGAGCTGAGTACTACTGACATTCTTAGAAGTCTAGAGATACTATTCTAGACTCTACATCAAAAAGCTTATGGTTATCAGAAAATGAAAGAAAACTCATGCTCTGATACCATTCTGTCACACCCCAATTCTTGAATGAATAAATATAATCGAGGTGCAACTAATTCATAGAAATAAACAAGGGAAATACCTTGTTAAAACCCGAAATAGGATAGAAAGTCGGGCTATGCCCCTTTGGATCACAAGTTTTGTTTCATGCTTCTGACAACCGACATTCATTGGCATAAATTTAATAGTAAAGAGTCTAAGCTCGGTCAGGTATATCATTTGAAATTTAACATAAAGATCTTAAGTTGGGAAAACAAAAGACTGATATGAGTAATTGCTACAGCGGAAGTCTAACATAGGAATTTAACTCTAGCCTCAGCTCCGTCCCGTCAGCACCGGCCAGCCAACCTGAAAACATTTGAAAGTATTTTTGGGCTAAGTACTAATGTACTTAGTGGGCATGCATTTTCTGAAACATCTCATATTTTAATAAAGACAGTTTATCCAATCATATTTGACATGACTTAGAAGGTTTTAAATTGAAAGAACTTCTAAGCATGTTAAAATAATTTCTTTCATTTGTGCGCACATGTCACACTCCCTTTCCGTTACTCGCTGTGATCCCGGACCTTTTAGCCACCGACGGATCCATTACTCCTGCTTTACTTGGACTGAGGGCGTAACCCAGCCAAGTTCCCATTTGGGACCCAATGCTCCGGAACACATCCCGTCGAGCACCCTTATAACGCCTCATACATGATTAGTGCCCGATGGAGATCAACCCACCAGGTCAGCTAATAGGTGTACACAATTCTCAAATAACGTGTTAGGTCAAGAGAGAACCTCGATCGATTCATTGTTGCGAGCCTTAAACGGAGCAGAGTGCACAAAATATTTTATTGGATAAACAGTTTGCATTTAATAGAATAAACAATTTGCATTTCATTGAAACATTTAGAGCTTAATAACTCAATCATACTTTATACATTTGGAAAGTAAGCCCACCTGGTTAGGCAAAGCCTGAAGATCATAATCACATATAAACCTGTCTTGGGAAAGCAGCGCTAATCCCCCTGGTCACAAAGCCTACAAGAAATTCTATTCTTAATAGGTCTCGTAAAGCTAACTTAAAGTCTTAGTGGGTGCACTTAACTACTATGATTTATCACGCCGGGTTTTCAAAAATTTAATGAATAATAATTGAAAACTAAAATTCTTGAGTTAAGGACACCGACAATATCCTTACTCGATTTTCTTAAATAATTGGAATTATAAATAAAACCAATTAAATCATAAATACTTTTATTGCAAAATATAATGCAATATCATGTCATGCTTAGCATATAATAAGTAATTTACTTAAAATATGCACATAATAATAATTTAATATTATTATGAAAATTATCCTTTAAATAAATTAATCAAACTAATAATAGTTCAATTAATTAAAAATAAGAAAGCTCAATTTAATTAAACAATAATAGGGCCATCTATTAAATAATTGAATTAAGGCCCAGCACAATTATTAAAACCAAGAGCCCAACTGATTTAATAAACAAAACTCGGCCCACTAAATAAAATAATTTCGGCCCAATAAATCGGCCCAACTGCAAGCCCTAAGCCCAAACCAAATTCCTCTCCCTTTTCTTCTTCTCCTACAGCCGCTCCCCTCCCCCTTCATTCTCGTCTCTCTCTGTTTTCACAAAACACACACACACACACAGCCCGCTGGCGCCGGTGACACCGCCGTCGCCTCTCCACCCTCGTCCCTTCCTCCACCGCCTGACACCCCCACACAACGCAGAACTCTCCCTCTATCTCAAAGCTCACGACACGCACAACGCAGCCACGCAGCAGCACGGCATCGCCCTCAACTCCGGCGACATCGCCGTCGAGCCGCCCTCTCGCCCTTCAACCTTCCTCTCTCTCTCACAAAGCTCCGTCGCTGCGGAAGCTCGCCGGGAAGCAGCGGCGAAAAGCCGCCGTCACCCACTGCTCTCCCCTCTCTCCGTCCGTGGCCGATCAACAGCAGCCATGGCCGCCGCGCTCTGGCCTACCTCTGCTAAACCCAGCTCCGACCAGTCCCAGTTCCCGATGGTCGACGACCCCCAGGCCGCCGCCGCCCTCTCCTTCCCCGTTCTTCACCGTGGCTAGGCAGCAACGGCAGAGCCGCAGCGCCTGGCCTTCCTCTCTGACTCCAGCCGACGAGTAGCAGCCGGAGTCGCCCGCAGCCTCCTCCCTTCTCTCCCTCTCTGTGACAGTGGCGGACCACCATCACCACCACCGGACGGACAGCAGCGATGAGCCGCTGCCGCCTCCCTCGACTCGACTCAACTCCAGGGAACACACAAACACGACAAGCAAAAATCAAAGCTCAAAACTCCAGCTTTCAATATACAACAAATCTCTTCTTTCTTTCTTCTTTAAAAAAAAACAGTCATGCTTGTACATAAATGTATACACGTATATAAACAGAGTGCAAATGTAATGTATTTATGGGTGTTTTCCTTGTTAGGCAGTTGAAATTCTTATGACATGATCTGGGTTTCTTAGACGTAGTGTAAAATGAGGTAAGTAGGGAGCTTTAAAAGAATGGCACCTTTAGGAATTTCGTATGAAATCTGGAATGGTTGGCTGCGCGAATCTGTCGGACTGCTCGCTCTTGAAGTTCAGTCCGGGCGTTGGAACGGAAAAGAGGAAGTGCGTGAGTTGAGAGAAAATAGTTTGGCTATCGCATGAGTGAACTTTAAAGAGGAGTTAGGCTTTGGGCTGCTGAAATGAGGAAGGAATGAGGAAGGAAAACATATGGGCGGCTGGCACAAGCTAGTGAGGCGTTGATTTGAGGAATGGGGCGGCCATGGGTGTAGGGTGGGCGGCTATAGTTGACATTGGTGGCTGTTGGGCGGCTATTAGACATAGGGTGGGCGGCTGTGGTATTTATCGAGTAGGTGTAATTAAAACTAAGGCCCAAAATGAACTAAAATAAAACTCCAACACACATTTATAATTAAAGTCCAACATAGATTTTAATTTAAATCTGTAAAAATCAATATTAATATATGTAAAATATTTCACATATACACATGCTCATATTTAAATTAATATGCAAATGCACAAAAATTTAAATAACTAAAATATTTACAAAAGCTTTTGAATTTCATTTTTGTTGGAATTAAATAAATCATTTTTTTTATTTTTCCGGCGTAAATCATCCTAATCTAAGTTTAAAATAAATTCTAAACTTAATATAAATAGGCGGGGTGTTACAGAATGAGATTGAACCAATAAAGGAGCATTGCAATTTCAATTATAGTCATGAATTTACAAATACTGTCGACGTTTGTGAAATCAGACTTCTAGCTAATAAGGGGAGCAACTTATTACATACATTGAATTTGTATTGTATGATATATATTATTAGCCATGTTTTTTTCTTTAGTAAATTACTCATTGTACTAATAAATTGAGAAAAGCGAATTGAGCCATATGTTCATTTGATGAGCAAAACTGCTGACATAGAAATTTTATTGAAGAAAAACAAAAACCCTTGAGAGCACAGGCGCAAACAAGGGGAGTCCGGAAAAACCAAAACCAGAAAAAGACAAAAAAAACCCAAGCGAAAGGAGAAAAAACAACAAGAACGAACAAAAGACGGGACGGGGCCGCAAAGGGTGACAACCGAGGCCGAGCAAAGTCCACGCCAGATCCGTCCCGGGTAGAGCACAAAACACAAGTACAAGCGCCAGAGAGATCAAACGCCAGAGGCGCCAGAGAGATCAGGCGTCCGAGGAATCAACATTTGATGAGCAAAACCATGATAGGAAAAGTAGCCACAACTTCAATTTCAAGACATAAGAAATAAAAATTCAATTATTTATAGGGTTATACACAACTTCATTTAGAATAGATATCTCTAGCGCTATAAAGAAATTGCTTTGATTCTACATGCTCCAAAAGTGGCCACTTTCCCAACTTTTGAATCCCCTCCCTTTTATTCTGTATAATAGCTACGTAAGATTCAAAGGGGATATTTTTCTCTCTTCTTTTTCCCTTTCCCTAAAAGTATACCAAAACAAATAGAATTTTAGGTCTTACTCAGATTTATATATTTTTTAAAAAAAAAGAAGAAGAATTTTAGACTTATCCCAACTTTTAGTAAACAAGATGTTTGCTATAAATGTGTAAAGTTTATACCTTTGGGTAAAAAACAAAAAGAAAAGTTCAAACTCCACAACTCTTCCATTCCCACATATAATAAAATAAAATAAAAATAAATATTTTATACTCGTATATTGGATACATTTCTGCTAATTTCACTAGTGGGCCGCTTGGTCCCTTCTTGAAGCCCAATAGTAGCTCAAAGCCGACTGCGCTATTGTAAATATATATTTCGGCTTTTTCAAAACTGTTGGGCTTTCATCAAAACCCGTGCGAAACTCACTTACGTTGCTACAGGTCAATTAGGAACACAAATTTATATCGTTAAATCAATTTTTGTCATTAAAATTTGTGTAATATATCATCTAAATTAGTACGCCCGATGCAATGCACGGACAATGATATATACTATTTAAAAAAAATTAAATTATGTAAAAGTATAAAAATATTATTATTTATAAGTTAGATATGTATAATAATAGTTACATTTATAGATTATAAAGCAAATAATTTAAATAAATCTTATTTTGAGCAAATAACATTAAACCATCAATATAATAAAATTAAGGGTTAATGGCACCTAAATTACTCAACTATTTCGAAATTCTGGTTTGGGTACCATACTTCAATGTCTGTAAAGTAAAATACTAAAGTATTAATTTAATCTGATTTAGCAACTCCGTTCAGTTTCCGGCAACTTAATTAAGTGAGTACGTGGATGTCGGAGAATCCGATGTGGACTCACCGGCGCTTAAATGAAACACAGTCATTTCGGTCATTGTGATACGTCGTCGTTTTGAACAAATAACGAATTTCTTCTTTTAAAGGAAGGGAACCCTAATTTCTTCACATTTCCCCCTAACTTTTCTATGAAAACATGGAATAGCGAATTTGAGGAGTCAATGTCGAGCTCTAGCTCATGTGGCGGCACCTTCAACGCAAGAGCAAGTCGATGGTTGGGGCGTCCTAAAATGTGTAAACATGGGTTGGCTTTGATGAGGACCTCGAACACTCCCTTGAATCCTCTGCGTCGTTTCTATTGCTGTAGTCGTCATGGGGTTAGTTCAATTGTGTTTTTTTCTCTCTCACTTTAGCACAACAATTATTACAGCAATTGTGTTTTTTGGCGGTATGTAGTCAAATGATGATTGTGGACTATGGGAGTGGGTGGATCCAGAGTTGACGGAGCACTACAAAGGATGCATTGAAAACTTGAGAATGCAATTGAGTATGGCAGATGAGCAACTGGGGCAGGCAACAATGTTGGGCACCTTCAACCGGGATAGATTTGACCACCGACAAGAGGAATTCCAGTCCACTATGGTGGAGCTTCAGTTAGTGAAAGCGAAGAACGAGGAACTTCAAGCTATTGTAGATGGTCAAGATTTGAAGCTTCGAATGTCCAAATGGTTTTTCTGCTTTGTTGTAGTGGTTGTTTCTTTTTTGTTCATGATTAAGTAACTATTGAAGTATGTAGTTGTAGTATTTTGAAGGCCTTCGAAGACTTATAATTGTCTTAATTTTGTAAATTCTTGTATGGCCTATGATTAGTAAACCCTTGTTGTATCTTAGAAGACTTTAAATGCCTTCAGTTTGGTTGTTATTAGACTACTTATCCATTAACCCTAGTTTATATGTTACTTTCCTAGCTTACAATTCCTTCATTTTAACAAGCATAAATAATATTTAAGGGTGTGTAAACACTGCAAATATGAAGCACACAATCTGGAACTAAAAGCTAAATATTCAATAAGTGAAAGCCAGTAAGTGATATGATGAAGTTGAGTTACATAGAACCAGCTAAGCATCAAAGTATTTCAAGCTAATTTGTTGCTCAGTGCAGACAAAACCCCAAAATAACCGGCTACTATGCCGCAAAATATACAAAAATAACATGTTTGATTCACAAATCTTGGGTTGAGGCTCCTTCATTCCTACTTTCTTGAGTTTTTGCTACTCCGGTGACAACACTTTCTTGAGTTGTAGTCCCACCATCTTTGGTATTTGAATTTCTTGGCTTTTTAAACTTTTGCAACAACATGGTTTTCTTGGATGAGGTTGAACCCTGAAAAATGTTAGATATTTTAGAAACAGTTCACAAATGAAATGTTCATAATACAATCCCTTTATACAACATAATACAACAACTTACATGGTAGAAGGAATTTCCAGTTGCCTCATTCACGTAAACACCAATCCCTTTAAGAGCTGCCCCTCTGCCTTTGTATTGAGTGGATCCACTTTTTTTCTTCATTTGAGAGTGTTGCTCAGATGCAGCCTTTTTCCTTTGCCCTCCATTTTCCTTGCTTCCTTTTTTAGTTGCACCATCTTTTGAAGGCATTCCTCTTCTCCGCTGTCGTATATGTAAACAAAGCAATTGTTAATCTATTCGACGAAGTCCTAACAAAGTAGCATATTATCAAAAGATGGCAATGTACCTTGTTAGGGTTCGGGTTTTCCAGGGCTGCATTAGTGCATTTCCTTTTGTTGTGCCATGTCTGCTTGCAGTTGCTACACGACATCATAACTCCATGTTTGGTCATCCTCCCTTCCTTCTCCTGAGGTGCTCGAACCCGTTTTTTCTTGGGACGTCCAGGCATTCTTGTTTTAGGTGGTGGTTTCACCAAATCGCCCTTCACTTCAGGCCACATCTTGTTCCCAACAATGGGTTGGATACCAAATTCATACCCCAAAAGATAGGTAGCCACAATGAAGTAATGAGAAATAAGATCAGCGGGATCACGATCCATGTATCTAATGGCAGCGCAAGCATGCTTGCAAGGGATACCACTTATATCCCATTCCTGGCATGAACACTTGTTTTGCCCATTCATACTTGTTTTCACATGCACAACAAAGGTATCACCTTCATAATGCACCTGTAAGGTATCATTCATGGATGGAAGTGCTATGCAGTATGCACTGGCCATCACATTTCTCTCCAATATTTTTGAAACATTTGGAGTAAGTTTACTTGTAACAGATGACATGGCTTTGAATTTTTCTACCTGTCTAACCATCAAAGATGAACGGATTTCCTCTAACATATGAATTACATGCTTACCTCTAGCATTTAAAATGTACCCATTGAAACATTCACTTATATTATTATCGACGCTATCACTTTTAGGTCCAGTGGATATGAATGCCTTACAGAATTTTTTGGTGTCCCTTGACAGGAAATCTTCATGCGCCGCGGCACTCTCTTGCTTCAGTTCCTGAAGTGCAGCCTTGAACTCCGCTTCATGGGTAGCATACACAGCCCTAAAGAACAAATTCTTAAGCGTTTGGCCCTTGTGATCCTTCTTTCAATTCATGTATATATGTCGGGCGTAGTTCCGGTGTTCAGCTTGTGGAGCCAAAATGGCCACGGCATTTTGCAATCCCTACATAGAATGAAAAAAAGTTAGATCGATGATTTGCAAGACAAATCTAAATTAGATGTATAAGAGTACCTTATGTTGATCACTGACGAAGGTCCAACCACTGCCATCTTGGATATCCAAATCCTCCATAAGACATTTCAAAAACCAAGTCCAGCAGCCTTCATTCTCGGCCTCAACAACGGCCCAGGCAATCGGAAACATACCATTGTTTCCGTCCTTGCCAGTTGCGCATAAGAGATGACCGCCGAGATAGGTTTTCAAAAAACAGCCATCAATACCTATAACAGGCCGACAACTGTTTTTGAACCCCTTTCTCAAGGCACTCAAACCCACATATAGTGCTTTAAATACACTATCTCCTTGAAGAAGAAGCTCATATCTGCCCTCCCCATCAACCCTTCTCAATTCAGCAATATAGTTTTTCAGTTGCCCATAATGCTGCTCTATTGACCCTCTCACCAATTCTTGTGCAAGTCTCCTAGCCTTGTATAGCCTGTCTTTTGGTACCCTCACCTTGAACCTCTGTAGAATATCTGCCCCAAGATCTTTCACACCTAAATTGTATCTAACTCTATACACATTAACGTACCGTTTTGCAATCCACTGTGAACTTAGCAATTTATTACTCATTGCCTTAGGACAGTTATGGTCACCATGGTAACTTTTTATCATGAAGCTACCATTACCCTGCATAGAGCTTGCAAAAACTTGCTAAGGGCAAGGAAGAGTACACTTTGCTAATAGCTTCTTCTTAGAAACAGCCCTAAAGTGAATGTATCTACCATTCTCAATTGCCCAAGTGGTTAAAGCCTCTCTACACTGCAAACCATCCTGAAAGTGCATACCTATGACAATTTCAAGTTTGCCACTTGGGGTCATAAACGAGTCTTTTCTTTCTCAATTTGGGTTGAAAATCAGAATCACTCTCCTCAGACACATATTCATGTGTTTCATTCTCATAATCAGACACATGTGTGTGCTCTATCTCGGCTTCAAACCCATCATTCACATTCATCAAATTGAAAACATTATCTGCTGTTTTTAATTTCTTCCTCAATTCAACATTTTCTTCATCAGAAATGTAGTCTAAATCACGAAGACAAACTTCTGACAAATCAGTTTTACTAGGTTGGTAGTCTTCGTCACTACTCTCACCCCAACACTCCATATTTATAGCATCCTCAATCTCAGAGAAAGTGGAATTGTCTAAATATCCCCAGTCATCTACATCTCGGGGATATTCACCCTCACCCTCCCCTTCACTGCCATCAACCTCAGTCTGACTACCCTCGCAATCCCCCTCACTGCCATCAACCTCAGTCTGACTACCCTCACAATCCCCATCACTGCCATCAACCTCAGTCTGACTACCCTCGCAATCCCCCTCACTGCCATCAACCTCAGTCTGACTACCCTCACAATCCCACTCACCCTCCCCATCACTACCCTTAGCTTCACCTAAATTACCCTCTTTAACAGGCACATTTTCCTTAGGTTGTTCACTGTTATCAGTAACATATGTGGTTTTTACACTACCCTCAACACACACTGTCACTATCATCTGCTTACCCATTGCTGTTAACATATTCAAGACACCACTATCATCTATGATTACTTTATGTGTTTGAGTGGTAGGGATGCGATAATAAAGGTTTTCCCAGGAGACATAACCTAATTCTTTCACGTAATCAACGAGATCAAAGTACCCAAAAAGATCGGGGTCTAACCCTATTTTGGTGACAAACGCCCCTCCCATATAATGTTGTTTTCCTTCTTTGTTTATGAAGTGACCACCATGGCATATATGCAAACCAAATTCAACACTGCACGAGATTCACACAGACAACAAAAAATCAAATAATGGAATTTCCAACATTTGTGCAGGCGAAACCTAAAAATCTAAATTAAAAAATGCACATTAACCCAAAAAAAAAACAACTACAGTACAACCATAAGAACAGTAAACCCTATCTACATTATTAAAGTCGAAGAAGGCGACAACACAGACTTTCCAACAAATATAGTATAATATGAATAGGCGACAAAATATTCGACATAACTATAAAGGAATCAAAGAAGGTACCTTTTCGCCATTTTTAAGAGCTTGGGACCACTTCCTCACAAGTTTATAGACTTCCACTCACAATGTCAGATTTCCACTCACAATCTCAGATTTCCACTCAACAAGATTGTTGATTTTCCAGGCAATGGAAAGGTCAAGAACCATGAAACGATGGGAAGATGAGAGAATTTTTTTTGGGAGAAATAAAATGTATCTGTGAAGACAAGATTTTCGGGTATTTGGCGCGCCTTTTCGGTGGCCATCTGTGTAGGAGAAACGACGTCGTCCCAACATAATGACACTGGGACACCACACGGACGCCAACTGGGCACCAACTTGCTTTAATTTGGACACGTATGCATATTTCCAATTTTGCCCTTGCCGGAAATTGAACGGAGTTGCTAATTCAGATTAAATTAATACTTTAGTATTTTACTTTACAGACATTGAAGTATGGTACCCAAACCAGAATTTCGAAATAGTTGAGTAATTTAGGTGCCATTAACCCTAAAATTAATAGCAATCAATTAATATAATAATTTTAGGCTCTTAAAAGTTTCAACTATATTATTATTAAAGTTCATATTTAAAGCCCAAAACTAATTAAAAAATCAGGAAAAATATGAATGAATAATATAAAAAGAAAATATAACCACACATATGTTTAAATAAATAAATAGATAATCCATACACATAATTAAATAAATTTATATAGTAATATTTTAAATTCTAATTTTTAGATATATAAATAGTTTTTTATATAAAAATTCATAATTAAATTAATACAAATTTTATTCACCTTATTTGCATTAAAAACTACTATAATTTATAAATATTTAAATTTAAAATAATTATAATTAAGCAATTATGTAGACTTTGTTAAAAGGAAAAAAATGATATTTACCTTTTTTTCACCAACAAAAACAAAATTAAAAAAAGAGTATGTTGTTCAACATTAGAGATAGGGAGAACAAAAATTAATTTTAACACTTTAAACGATCATAATTTATTCATTTTTTATAATTTTTTACATCGAATTAAATATCTTCTCGTAACTTTAATTCAACGTCCATTTTGAGTATTTTTTTTTCATGAATCGAAGTTAGCAATTTTTTAAAAATAATTAAAAAAGAAAAAAAATAGAGATAAAATTTGATGGGAAAAAATTAAATGAGAAATAAAATTTGGCATTAAAAAAACTCCTCTTTTATACTCCCTCCATTCCATTAGTACTATCTCATTAGTTTTGGGCACGAAGATTAAGAAAGAGTGTTGTTAGTATATAAAATGAATTGGTGGAAGATATTTAATGATTATTATTTTAAGTGACTTGGTGTATTGTTGGGTCCGCCGTTAATAATACTCCAATATAGTATTTTAAATAATTAATTTTTACTAAAAAACATATTAGACATTATTAATTGAACGTTCCAATATAGTAACTGGAACGTCTAATGAGACGAAAGGAATATTATATATAGATACGTCAGAGAGTCCAATATTCAAATTTTAACTGGTACTAATTACTCATTTGTAATTTTGTTGGTGTTTAATAGTGATTTTTGTTTCATTATATACTCTAATAGATGTTTTTATCTAATGGATTATGGATTCTCAGTTGATTTGCATTTGAATAGTGGTTTTTGTTTTTCTAATTATTTATGAAATGTGGAAAGTTGCATGAAACTTCTCCTAGCTATTTATAGGGGGAGTTTACTTTGTATGATTGATAAAATGAATGATTAAGTATTTTATTCTCAAAAATAGTATTTGTGTGCGTGTGTTGGCCAAGCGGTAAGGAGTTAATGTCTAATGCCAAAGGTCTTGGGTTCAAGTCCCCTGTGACGCGCGGTCTTTAAATTTTTTTATTTAATGTTGTTAATTTATCCCAAAAAAAAAAATCAAGCAAGACAAGCTTAAATGATAAAAATAATTAAGGGTCTTGGGATATTCCGAGTTTCAATCCAACAAAGTAAACAAGGGATTAACTTTATTATTTTTATTTATAAGGCTAATCCTTCAAAGTAAACACTCCATTAAAGTTTATATATATATATAGGAAGAGGTTCTAATAAAAACCTCTGTTAAAATGAGAACTAGGAACCTAATCTTGACCTTTTAAATATTAGATCTAATGGTTAGGATTTAGTCAACAAAAGAAACTGTGCATCTATTATATTTTACTGTGCACTTAAAAAATATGCAATTTATGCAATTAAAACCAACAATGCAAAATACTCAAGCAAATCGAAATTATGCATCTATGCAATTGAAATTGTGCATCTATGCAATCGAAATTGTGCATCTGTAGTTTAATCTCAGCCCTCTATTTTATTTAAATCAATGACTTTAAATTGGTTCCTAGTTTTCATCTTAAGAGGGGTTTTTATATTAACCCTACCCTATATATATATATATATATATATATATATATAGGGGGTCGCTCCAATGAAACCCCTAAATTTTTATCTGGTGCGTTTATTTTATCAATCCTATGGCTGATATTGTATCTGGAGGGTGATTTTTTTTTTCGCAGGGTTCGAATCCTGGAGGGAGCAGAATATTTTAAATTTTGTTATTCATCATTATGTACTGCAATGTTCATATATACTCCCTTGAGTTGCCGAACCTAACTGTAGCTCAAACACCAAATCACGCAGCTGCTCACGGCGGTCTTGCCTGGGTTCGGCGGCGCAGGGGACCAGGGCTCGCGACTTTAGCTCGCGACGAAGCAGGGGAGCGGCGGCTGCTCACGGCGGTCTTGCTCGACGGCGCCGGCTCTGGAAGAAAGGGAACGCAGAGGCTGCCAACTGCAGCTTGCGCATCAGCTGCTCTCTCTCTGACTCAACGTGAGATAGTAGTGAGTACCGGCGCCGGCGCCGCCCACCGGCAGGTGGCAGACCGAGACTCCCAGCAACAGCAGATCGTCCCGGCAGCAGCAGAGCTCGTCCGGTCGTCCCAGCAGCAGCAGCGCTCAAGCTCGACCCGCCTGAGCTCGACGCCGACGTGTGTGCAGCCGCCTGGAGATTGCCGCTGGAGCTGCTGCTCGCCTGGAATCGCCGCTGTTGAGGCTGCTCTGCAAGGGAGGCCTGAACCTTCCACTCGTTTCTAACAATTTTAACCCGAACGCTCGTGTTGTTTCTTCCCCAAGGAAACACCCTAGTTTGGTTTCGCCTGCTACTTCTGCTAATCCGAACTTGGCTTTGAACAAGGCCAACGAACAGTCTGGAATGATGGTCCTTTCTGATGGCTCAAAGGAACCTCAACGTACGCTTGTGGTTCCGGATGATACTTCCCTTACGCAAGGACAAGGGAACCCCAATCCTAACTCTAATGGGGCGGCGGCTTCCTCTTCGACAACTATTCCCACTAATCCGCTTCGTCAACAAGTTACTGATATGGAAGAGAAGATTGATGCCCACAAATCCTATGCGGAGATGGCTTCTAACCGGGGGCAACGACGCTCTGACGTAGCTGCTCATAACTTTCATGCACTACGTCCCATGAAGGATGGTGATCAGTTCTGTTTCAAAATGCCCAAAGATCTTCTTATCAAACAAGTTTCGGAGTTTCAATACGCTTTGACGGGAAGACTTTTGCTTCGTAAAGGTGAAAAACCGAAGCCGGCAATGATGTTAAAAAAGGAGTTGAATGATTTATGGGGAATTGCTTCTTCTTGGCAACTTATTCCCCTTGGAAAAGGCTACTACACTTTGGTTTTTCAAAGTGAGGCGGACAAAACCTGTGCCAAGGTTAAAAACACTTGGGAACTTCTTAATGGTCATCTTCGACTCAGGGAATGGTCAAGGAATTTCGATCCCTTCAAGGAGCATTCTTCGTTGGCTAATGTGTGGGTGAGAATACACTATTTGCCGATTGAATATTGGCATGCGAAGTGCTGGCTGGAGTTGCGAGATATATTGGGCATCCTATTAGAATCGATGCGGCTTCAGTGAAGAAGGATTTTGGACAGTTTGCGAGGGTCTTGGTCGAGTTAGATATGTCTAAACCTCTTCCTACCTACTCTTCTTTTTGATGAAGGAGATTTCGCTTTTTATATTGAGTTCACTTATGAAAAGCTCCCACTTTACTGCAACAGGATGCAAAATAACAGGACACTCTCCTGATAGATGTTTCAAAGCTACTTCAAAAGGAAACTGACGAGCCAACTACTCATCGTCAAGATTGCCACGCAAGCAGCCGAGGGGAAAACAATGGCAAGAAATTGAGCATATTCAGACTACGAACAACGAACATGAAGCCAGCCTTGCATGAGCATAGAAATCAACCTGTCGGCGATCAACAGATTCAGCAACATTCGGTTAAAGATAAGCAGTGCTCGGGGACTACGATTGGAAATACTTTTGCTGTGTTGGAAAACCTGAGAGGTGAAGAAACTGGGTTACAAATCTTGGAGGCTGAGCAGATAACTGATAAATCCGCGCGCGATACAGCAGCAAGGCTTCCGGTGAGGACAATGAACCAAGATCTACAACTCAGAAGGTTGCGCAGCCTTCGCATCGAGGCTCTTCGCCTCATCTGTTGGAGCAGGAGGAAAATGCTAAGAACAGAATCAGTGGTGAGAATGTTAGATTTCAGTTGAGGAATAATGAGGATATCAGAGGGCCGGATATGCTGGAAGCTATCACCAACAATGTGGAGACATCGGTGTACGATAGGCCGCTTGAAGTTTATGTTTCTGAAAGTTCGGAAGAGGAGAAAACAATTGAAGCGGATGTTATAAGTGAGGAAATTCATTCCCGACAGCAACCAACTGACGCGATTGCTTTTGAGAATGCTATGAAGGCTCAGAGATTGGAACAAATTTTGGCATTGGCTAAGGAGCCAATTACTTCGGATATGGCAGCTAAGCGGCGCGGTCGGCCTTCAAAAAAACAGCTCGCAGATCGTGCAGCGGAACAAATCTCAAAACAGGCAGAGGAGAGTATAAAACATCGTCTTCGAAAAGCTGGAGATGCTGGCAATAAGCCGGAAGCTTTTGTTATTGACAATAGCAAGAAAGACTGTATTCAGGCGATGGAGAATGTCGCCCGTGAAAGCTGGGCGGCTGAGGTGGAAAGATGCGGAGGCTCCTTCGCCCATTTCAATCAATCTTCATGAATATCATCGCCTGGAATGTCCGTGGTTTGACGGACGAATCCAAGCGGTTACTTAAGGAGCATTGTAGCTCATTTTCTCCTATTATCTTGGGTTTGATTGAACCTAAGAAGGCATTTCGTAAGGTGAGGCAGAGCTACTGGAATTCTTTAATATGGTGCCTATTCATCAAAATTGTCGAGCATCTAAAAGTTCTAACATTTGGGTTCTTGCTCACCATGATGTGATTGCAACCATGGTTTTTTCCTCTGACCAATCTGTGATCGTTGATTGTATTTGGCAAACTTACAACTTCCGTGTAGCTATTATACACGGAGCCAATGACCAGATCCTCCGCCGTCAACTTTGGCATGATCTTCTACATTTCACGTCGGGTAATACTTGTCTTTATTGGTGATTTTAACGCAGTCAAAGGCTCTAATGAGAGGATCAGTTCTAGGTCCCCTTCAAGAAGCTCATGCTTGGACTTCTGCGCTTTCATTGATGATTCTCAATTCATTGAATCTCCGACTGAAGGGATTCGCTTTACCTGGTCTGGACGTCGGTTTTCTTCCCCGTCATGTTGAATCTATCCTTGATAGAGCATTTTTTTTCCAAGGGTTTTGCTGATTTATGCGATTCTATTGTTACCACGGCGCTTCCGAGGCTCACCTCTGATCATTCTCCGTTAGTTCTGCAGTGCCGTCAGGCTACTGCCATCTGGCATAAGACACTTCAGATTTCTGAATATGTGGACCCTTCATCCTTCGTTCTTAGATATGGTGAAGAATTCGTGGACGGTTGCTGTTAACACTAGCTGCCCTATTCTGTGTGTTATGTTGAAACTCAAGAGGCTGCGTCATGATATTAAGGTCTGGAATAAAGATGTTTTTGGCAACGTTGATAATTCGATTGGTCTATTTCAGAATCATTTGGCGGTCACCCAGAACCAGATTTCTGAAACTGGATATACTGATGAGCTCTTCGATAAGGAGATTCGTTTGCAAGCTGAGCTTAATGTTGCGCTTTCTAGAAAAAATAATCTTCTTCAACAGAAAAGCCGTGCCTCGTGGTTGCAAGATGGGGATAGAAATACGACTTTCTTTCACAGAATGATAAAATTCAAACGGAGGAATACTTTGATTACTCGCTTGAATATTGATGGTGTGGATGTCTATGATCCGAGTATTATTGAGCAACATATCATCGGGCACTTCTCGGCTCTTTTCATGGATGATGGAAGCCCGAGCGCTGACCCTTTGGAGATTGAGGCGCTTTTTGATCTGGCGGTTTCGGATGCTCAGAATAATTTTTTGGTCAGTATACCTGCGGAGAGTGAGATTGCGGCGGAGGTCTTTGGAATGGACGCTAATAGTGCCCCTGGACCTGATGGTTTCTCTGGTTCCTTCTTTCAGACTTGCTGGGAAATTATTAAGACGGATGTGGTCAGTGCTGTTCAAACTTTTTTCAGGTCTTCTTATTTACCTACTGGTTGCAATTCCAGTACAATGATTCTTATCCCAAAGAAGAAGGATGTTTCAACTGTTGCTGATTTGAGGCCCATCGTTCTGTCGAACTTCTTCTTTAAAATCATTTCCAAAATCTTGGCGTCAAGGCTTAGCAGGATTGCGTCCACTCATATCTCTAATAACCAATTTGGTTTCATTAGTGGTCGCAACATCCATGATTGCATTATGCTCAGCTCTGAGGGATTCAACTCGATGCAACGTACGAATCGGGGTTCGAATATGGCTTGCAAAATTGACATTCGTAAGGCTTTTGACACCATTCGCTGGGAGTTCATTATGCAAGTTTTGAGAGCGAATGGATATCATGAGAAGTTCGTCAATTGGATTTGGATCATTTTTAGCTCTGCCCGGCTCTCCATTCTTTACAATGGTCAGCTTTCGGGGTACTTCTCTTGTTCTCGTGGGGTTAGGCAGGGTGATCCGTTGTCACCGATTTTATTTGGGATTGCGGAAGACGTCCTGAGTCACCTTATCAGCAGTTGTGTGGAATCGAGACACCTTAGTCCGATGGGTTTCAGCCGGGCCACTAATTTTCCAACACACTTATTTTATGCTGATGATATTATCCTTTTTAGCACTGCTACGGTTCGTAATGCTCGAAAGATCAAGGAAATTCTGAATTATTATGGTTCGATTTCTGGTCAGGTTTGCAGTCAGGAGAAATCGAATCTCTACTTCGCTAGGGGCGTGACTACGGATAGGAGAAGGGCTATTCAGCGTGTCATGGGTTTCTCTGTGGGGAATCTTCCGATGACGTATTTGGGAGTTCCTATATTTGTTGGTCGTCCGCGGGCCTCGTATCTCATGCCGATCTTTGATAAAATTGTCCAAAAGTTTGCAAGGTGGAAAGGTCTTCAACTGTCTATCGCAGGCCGTTTATGTTTGGTGAGGTCAGTGATTCAGAGTTCGATTGTGCATTCGATGATGGTTTATAAATGGCCTAAATCGTTATTGCATTCGCTTGACCGTAAATGTCGTAATTTCATTTGGACGGGCAGCATTGATTAGCAACCGCGTTGTTCTGTTAGTTGGAGACGGGTGTGCGCTCCTAAAGAGGAAGGGGGTCTTGGCATTCGTTCTTTTACCTTAATGAATAAATCTTTTTTGATGAAGCTGGCATGGAAGATGATAAAAGGTGATGATTGGGCTCATCGGATTATGAGGTCCAGATACCTCACGACCTTCAGCTATGCTAAGCAAAATATTGCTAATTCGACTATTTGGCTCGGCGTGAAACAGGAGATTGATCCCTTGGTGGTTGATTCTTACTCTTGCATCAATAATGGTGCTAATACTTATTTTTGGAAGGATGATTGGCTGGGTTACATTTTGGTGGATAAGCTCAAAATTCCTCACTACATGCATGATTATCTC
The DNA here is from genome assembly GCF_028751815.1 of Salvia miltiorrhiza. Classification (NCBI taxonomy): domain Eukaryota; kingdom Viridiplantae; phylum Streptophyta; class Magnoliopsida; order Lamiales; family Lamiaceae; genus Salvia; species Salvia miltiorrhiza. The sequence continues at coordinate 592,166 of NW_026651486.1, read as the reverse complement.
CATTTCTCTGTGAAAGATTACTACTACGATGGTCTGTGGCATTTCTCGCCTTCGTTTGTGAATTATTTTCCTGAGGTGGTGGCTGATATTTTATTGATTCCTATGAGCGAGGAAAAAGATTCTAGATATTGGAAGCATTCGCTCAAGGGGGATGTCTCGGCGGCTTTAGCCTTCTCCAAGAATTGTCATCGTTACACTATGGTGAAATGGGGGACATGGATTTGGGAACCGTACATTCCGATTCGTCGTTCGATCTTATGCTGGAGGATTCTTCATGGGCGTCTTCCAACCTTGGATACTCTCGTTAGACAAGGTATGGTCACTCCTAATGGTTGTCCCTTTTGTTATATGGATGCTGAAACCATTGAGCATATCATGTGGAGCTGTCCTCGGATTAGTTACATTTGGGAAACATTTCTGGTCTGGTTTCATAAAACGGATCTGTTAAGTTGCTTGGATATTCACACTTTTTTAGTGCTGGCTTGGAATGCTTGCTTCAGCCCCCAAATTTTGGCTTTTTGGAAAGGAGGCATTATTTCGATCCTGTGGAAGATATGGGACTGTAGGAATGCGCTTGTTTTCGATGATCTCCTTTTTGAGGCTCGGTCGATTCTTACTTTTGTTAAAGCTTATTTTAAAGAGATGGATTCTAATTTTTCACGGCTTGGTACCATCAAGAATAATTGGACTGACTACGTGATTGTTAGAAGTCTTGGAATTGGCAGTCGAGCTGCTCCTCCCCCTCGCATGGTGGAGGTTTATTGGTGGCCTCCGGTGACTCATTGGATTAAGGTCAACACCGATGGCTCTGCTAAAGGGGCTCCTGGTCGTATTGCCGCGGGAGGAGTTTTTAGGGATAATTTTGCTTATGTCCGTGGCTGTTTTCACATCAAGGGTGGTAGTGGGTTTGCTTTTGAAGCTGAGCTTCTCGCGGTTATTACTGCTATTAATATTGCTCATGATCGTGGCTGGCTTCATCTTTGGGTTGAGTCCGATTCGATGTATGTGGTGCGGTTGTTGGAGAATCGCTCCACGAATGTTCCCTGGCGTTTCTTAGCTTCCTGGAAGCAGGTTCTTCGTCGTCTTCATGGTTTTTCTTTGATTGTTACTCACATCTTTCGGGAAGGAAATCACCCCGCGGACATAATGGCCAATGATGATAGACAAGAGGGATGGTGGCCTTATGCGATTGACGATATTAAACATGCGGTGGCTCATGATTTTTCTACCCATAGCTTTGTTAGAATGGTGCTTTAAGGTGTTAGTGTTTGTTTCGAATAGGTTGGATGCTTCTCGCGACAGGTGCGGTTGCTTCGTTGGGGTTTCGGTTGTCTGTTGGTGTTGGGATGGTTCCTACTTCTTCCGTTTACATAGTTTTTCTTGGTCTGCTGATTTTCCTTTTAGCTTCGCTAGTTGTGGCTGGTGTCGTGCTGTTTCTGGTTTTCATTTTGGTTCCTTTTTGGTTGGTTGTGTTTTTGCTTGTTCTTTGCTTGTTCTCTTTTGTTGGTTTGCTTTGATGTGTTCGGGAACCGAGCTGCTTAGGGGTGATGGTTCGGCCGGAATCTCTGAAGTTGTCTCACTTCCGTTCCCACACAGCTCCTTGTTTAGACGAGTACTCTTTTTCCCTTTTAAGGATTTTTCGACCAGGTTTGCCTTAAAAAGGGTTTTAATGAGGCTCGGCCCTTAGTTTGTTGTTTGTGCACTCAAGGGTTCTTGGTTCGTTTTTTCTCTTTCTCTTTTTAATAAAAATTAATTTAATTAATTTAAAGTTTTTAAATATTTTTTTCTCTTTCCTCTATACTCTCTTTAATGTCTTTTTTTCTCCTTAATGACATGTTTACTTTTTTTTTTCTACTATATTAATTTTATTTCTTTTTCTATTTTTCTTTTATGTTTTTAAAGGGAAAATAAGTAAATATCATATTTTATGTTTTGCATGTTTTTTTTTTCAATTATAATAAGTTTAGAATGCAATAGAGGTGAAGGAAAATATATTGGTTCATTTTATAACTCTTTTTAAGAAAATATTTTTTTGTATTAATTTTAATATAACTATTGAAAAATAGAAGAAATATCCTAACCTTGTTTTGATGATCCCAAAATCCTTAGACGTTTGCTTCTAGACTAGACTTTTTTCGAACTCAAGTGTTAGAGTTCATTTTCTAGTTAGACTGAAGCGGCAAAGCTTGAAAACTGAAGATTGATGAAGACCTGACTAAAGAAGTTGGACTGAAGTACTGACCAACTGAAGCTCACCTGAAGTTATTGCAACAATAAATGAAGGACTAGTACTGGAATGATGAAGCAATCTTTAGTCGAAACATTCTCTGAAGACTTGTTTAAGGATCAGAAGATTACAGCGGACTGAAGCTACAAAAAGACGGACTGAAGATGCATTAAAGTACATATCACTTAGACGAATAAAGAAAAAGGATATCTTCTGGTACACATCGCATTAAATGAAAATGACAGTGCATTAAATGTTGGGATATGGCAAATCGTCCTTCACCGAGCAGAGTTACTTCATCCATGTTACTTCACACTATAACACCATCTCCCCATGCCTGAAGACCTTACCCATTTCGGCGAAAATGGAGATAGATGACGAAGACCCGTAGCACAGATCAAATCAAGCGTCAACAATAATATTTAAATAAGGATCTCCTCCAACGGATCTATTCTTTATCCTCCGCCTATAAATAGAGCTCAAGAAATAACCTTCAACCTCACCGATTCAAAGACTTACGCTGAAGCTCTGCTAAAATATCGAGTCAGCTACTTACTTAGCAATCAAACTTGAATCGAATAAGAAAGTAAACCCTGTTGTAAAAATCAGTTCACCTGATTTATAAACACTCTCTTAGAAGTGTCTAGGCAATCATATTCATACATCCTTAGCCTAGTCCTTGATTACTCGAGAGCCTGTTCTCGGTAATCCTAGTTGGAAGATTTTTAAACCCCTTTTCAACCGAGTGAAAAGAGTGTTTGAGTGTTAGAGTTCTAGACGGTTGTCTAAACTCAAAGAGTTCTCAGGCCCCGCAAGCAAGACGAGTGAAGTCCTAGCGTATTTGCGAGATTGAGAAAAGAGACGAGAAATCCAACTCAGCGTGTTGGTACTGAAACAGTTGTTTCAGTTGATAGGTTTGTTTGTGCACCGGTAAGCACAAGCGCAATCGATTGTCAGTGTGATCTACTGACCGTGGACGTAGGAAACGATTTTTTGAACGACGTTAGAAATCTCAGTCTCATTTACTGCTTTCAGTATTTCCTACTCTATTTGTGCACAAAGCTTGTACACTGAAATTGTTAATTTGAAAAGACAAACCTTAAAATTGACAATCTGATTCACTAAAGGCTATTTCCTTAAAATCGTTTCCACGCACCAAATGTTATCAGTCTAACTGACAAACCTTTGGGTAGTCAGTGAGATTTATAACACTCACTCTGATTTTCAACTAATTAGACTGAAGGCTTAACTGAACTATCAGTTTGTCGACTTGTTCTTCATACTGAAGTTATCTACTGAAACAATTTCAGTATCAGTCTACACCTTCTTTCAACCGATCTTGCTTCTCACTGATCACATCACTCTACTGACTTTAGTCATCGAAAGAAGTTTTATTTTTAAAATAGCCTACTGGTGTATCCTCCCCATACACCAGTTCAGTGACCCTCTGGGACCCAACAATAACTTTATAAATGAATAATTAGTTATTTAAATTAAAAATATAATTTTAAATATGACTTTTTATTTATGTTTGTGTATGAAATTATTTTTTTATTTATTATGACGCGTAATACTCTATAATAATAATGTGTAATGCTAATTTTCGTTATAAATTTTTTTCAATTGTTTAATAATTATAATTACTATTACAATTTATACAAAGTTGAAAAATTACGTTTTCAAATTCAGACTGAGTAATTAATGTGAATTATTTTATTTTTAAAACATATTCTGCATTTGATTATTTTTTAATTATGTTTATTTTTTTTTTGAATATATCGTTTAATTTCAATGTTCGTCGTGTATCGCACGAGCGGACGTACTAGTTAGAGATAAAATGTGATAATGGTAAGTTCACCTGCATACTTTTGGATGGAAAATGCATGTTCTAGCATTTAAGTTGTATAGGTTTGATGTTGTGATATTTATCTTTCTTTAGTGGGTAAATAATAAAAATTAAAGATGTAAGGTATTAAGTGCTACCTTAGGACGAACAACTCAACGAGGAAGGAATCGACCTACAAAAAATTATTATGGTCTTACTAAAACTTTATTGAGTAAAAATCTCCTAAGGTGATTAATCTCAAAGTTCTTCGAATACGAGAGAGAAAAAAAAAAACAAAAAAAACAAAAGAACAGACAGAACACCAATAATCAATTTAGTATCTCACGTTAAACAAACCCAATGTTACGTAAGATCTTTTATATAATATTTCCTTCCTTCCATTAAATATGACTTCATACTTTTGATTTTGGACGACGCAGTTATTAAGAATAAAAGTAATTAAAGAATAAAAATGAAAGAATGCGTTGGAGCCCACAACTTTTTGTAAGAGAAAATAATTTTTTTTAAAAATGAATTACTATTATTAATGGAACATACTAAAAAAGAAAGTGAACATTATTAATAAGACGAAGGGAGTATACGATATGATATTAAAAAACTCGAATGTTACACAACATCTTTTATATAATATACAAAATTATATTAAACAAATTTGATCTTAATTAGATAGATTGAGTAATTCACTTTGTATATTTTCTATAGGGGTCGGTCTCTGGTGCGACGGTCGCACTCCAGTGCGGCGGGTTCACCCCAACCTAGCCCGCGCCCCAGACCCGAAACCCTAAATCCTAAATTATTACATTTGTTTATAATAATTATTACTTTTAATAAGTATGACATATACATTGGTTGGCACAAATGCATACTTATATAAATATAAGTATTTACCTTCATTTAATATAAAGTATTATATTTTCTAAACCCTAAATTCTGTAAACTAAACACTAAACCCTAATAGGAGTATTTACTTTTAAGAAGCATAAGATATACATTTGGTCGCACAAATGTATACTTATGTTAATATGAATATTTACTTTCATTCAATATAAAACATTATACATATCAATAATTACTTTTTCGTACGATAATAATTATTTGATCAAATAATAATGTAATTATTTATGCTTATTAAAAGTAATCATTGTTATAATAAAAAGGAATATTTGATATGGAGAAATGTAATGTTTCAAAAATATTATATTAATTGAAATTATTATTGTAATAAAAATTAATTATTATTATTATAATAAAAATTATTATTATTATTATAAAGAAAGGTAATATTTTTAAAATATTATATTTCTTCACAATATTGATGTTAACTACTTATATTAACATAAATATACATTTATGTGTACAAATGTATATATTATGTTTATTAAAAGTAACAATTATCATAAACAAATGTAATAATTAGGAACATGGGTCAAACCCACGCGGGTCAGAGTTCCGGGTCAGGAGGGCGGGTTTGGGGCGTTGGTCGACCCGTCGCATGGGATGCGACGGTCGCACCCAATAATCCGCGTTTCTATAGAATTAGTTTTCGTGAGTATTATTACTAAGCTTATCAGAAATTACATTTTCACCATATTTTATTGTTGCATGGAGATAAAATAATACTATATTTTAGGGTAAATATTCAATTTTGATCCAATGTATTAGCATTTGAACGCATATGTCCTATCCTTAGGATAAGTGCATAGAAGTACTCATCGTATCAGTTTTCAATTATTTGTATTTCGAAAAAAAAATCGACGCCTGGGTGTTGACGTGGAACGCCGAGAATCCAAATTGACACGTTACGTGGCATTTTATGTTAAGAAAAAAAAATCATAAATACATGTAAGCTCCTTTGTGGACCACCGACGGCATGATAGAGAAATGCAAGTACTCGATGGCCATGGACGTTTGCACACTATTACAAAATTTCACATACATAACACCTCATAGATAACGGTTTTTTTTTTAAACCGTTATGTATGAGCGCATTTTCTAGAAAAGATAACGGTTTTGCAGAACTTCGTTATCTATATAGTGTTATCCGTAGGCATAGATAACGGTATGATGTAATCCGTTATGTATAAGCGTTATCTATTAGTTGCATACATAACGATTTTATCGAACCGTTAAGCCAACTGTTATCTATTAACGTCTTTTTATAACGGTCGTTTTACCGTTAAGAAATACGTTATATATTAACATCATTTATAACTATTGTTTCAACCATTATTTATGAGCACCTCTCAAGACGGTTATGTATTACATCATTTTTTCTATCAAGTTTTTTAAAATTATTATAATATAATAATTTTTAATAAATAAAATGTTAATTTTTAAAATTATTTTTAATAGCATTTAAATAAATTAAAGTAAATAAGTGTTGGTATAAATTTTAATAAAGTTTAAATACATGGTTGAAATTTGAAAACCCTAACTATTAAGCTACCTGTCGCCCAGTTTTCCGTACTTTGTATTTCTTTCTATTGTAAAAGATCTCGATTGTGTATCCCGGCACTTACAGTACTTTCTTTCATCACAAATCTTTCTTAGTTTTTCTCCTTGTATCATTGAATACCTCTATTATTGCTAAGTAAGAGTGGTCCCCTTTCTATCCACGCTTTTTATCTCCCACCTCGACATCGCAGCTCGTTTGGGCAACCTCTATAGGTAATGGGCTGTGACAGATAATGCAGTTAACATGCTTACTAAAATATTTCTAGTTTCAAAGTTTAAGTATTGTCATCAATTGATGAATTTGGTGCATTGTCATTAAAGCTGCAACTTGCCATTAAAGTTGTAGAGACTGACCTTGTGGTTAGGTTTTCGGATGAGGAATGTTTGTTCTACTGGATTGCATGAATCACAAAGGTAATGTGGAGAATTAATTGTAAGTATATTACCTATTGTATTCATGTTGCAATTCGAATGAGTAAGAGATGAAGGGCCTCTGAGCAATTATTTCTGTGCGGAGAGGTTTAGTTGCAAGTTTTATAATTACCAGTGATTAATCGCGGTCGTCCATTGCATTGCAACAGTTGAGATTAGATGCATAGTTGGGTTAGTTATAACGGATTTGGTAGTTGTAAATCTTCTTCTTCTTCATTTGTTTTTTCTCACAGTTGTGTGTGCAATTTGCAATGCTTCCTACACAGCTCAAAGTTCGATTGTGATCTCTGTAAATTTTTCTTTCAAAGTTCGTTTACTGAATCAATAAAGCTACATTTTTTTTGTCTCATGAATGTAGATCAATTGATCGAACCACGTAATCCTCTTGTGTCTTTTACATTCTAGCTCGTGTGTGTGTGTTCTTGTCAATCAGATCACGTTCTTGTGCATTATTGCTTAGCACGTACAATGCCACATAAGTTGCCAGTTTGGATTATCGGTGTTCCACGTCAACATTCAGGTGTCAGAGAAAAATTTTCGCGCCACAAATAATCGAAAACTGGTAGGATGGGTACTTTTATGCACTTATGTAATGACCCGACTTTTAATTGAGGATTTAAAATCTTCTAATGACTGATTAAGGATTTATTATGATAATTAGGGTTCGGCATCCATTAATAAAATACGAACTTATATGAATTTGATGATTTATATACGTGATGATTTATTTTTATTTTTATTTTCAATAGATGATGCACTCAAAATATATTTTGAGTCCATTAATTTATTGTGGAGGATTTAACACTGAAGTGTTAAATATGAATCTTTTATCGATTGTTTACTTAAGCCCATGAGTAATTTAATTTATGTTAGAAGCAAGCTCAAATGGATTTTATGCTTCAATAAGAATTAGGCTTATATGTCTTAATGTATTTAAATGAGTTTGGAACCATATAATTAATATATTAATCTCTTAGATATTTTAATGATTAAATTTGAATAAATCCTAAGCATGCTGAAGAATTTACTACGCATGCTGAAGAAATTCTTCAGTCATACAAAGCAAGCTGAAAAAGAATTATGTGTTCATACTGGTCAGCTGAATAAATTACACGATCCTCATCCATCCAAACCACCCCATTTTTCTTTAAAACCACAGCCACTTTCACCATTCTCACACCACCATTTTCAACTACTGCAGCCCATTTTCAACAGCAAGATTTACGGTAATAATGAAAGGAAATTCTCCCTCTTTCAATTTTCTTCACTACAGATTTCTAACTTATGCTATACACATAATTATGCAGAGACAAAAATCCACCTATTCAAGGTATCATCACCCTTTCGTTGTCAATTTTTAGAGAACCACCAAGGGAATTCATACACGACTGTTTTGATATTTCACAACATGTTTACATATGCACATATGAACTAAAACTTTTTAATTGAGTGTTTAAATTGCAAGAAAAGAAATTCAGATTTGATTAAGCAAGTTTGAGAATGATATGTGCTAAGAAATCCTATGCTATTTTGTGAACTGAATGTGAGGCTTGAGCCCCTGTTTTTGTATGTGTGAGTCGAGGTCAGGGAGAGGGCAGCCTTGGTGGCTCGTCGTCTCGACGGCGAGACGGAGGCGGAGCCGCGGTGGTTCCGATCTGCCAAATGGGGGAAGAGATAGATGGGTTTTCAGCTTTTAATTAAAAGTGGAGGGAGGTAGAAAAATCAGAATTTGAAAAGGGAAATTAGGACCTACCTTAGGCTGCTGGATGACGGAATCGGCGGCGGTGGTGGCTCGGGCCGTTCTGCAGGGGAAGATGAAGCAGGAGGCGGCGGCGCGGCGTTGGCTGTGACCGTCCGTGTCCTTGCAAGTATGATGTGTGAAGGAGAGGAAGGTTGGAGATAGAGAGATAGAGGCGAGAGGGTGAGAGAGGACAAGAGTTCAGGGAGAGAGAAGGAGAGGCCGCGCCGCTCGCCGGCGGCGACGGCGCCGTTGAACGGCAGCGGGGCGGCAGAACACGATAGAGAGAGAGAGTAGAAAGTGAGGCGCAGGTGTGTGTGTGAATGATGGTGTTTTAATGTGTGTGCAACTAGGTTATTTAATTAAGATGGGCTTGGGATGAACTTGGGCTTTTATTTAACTGTTGGGCCGAGACTTGGGCCGATTTTAATAAGTGTTTGGGCCCTTATTTAATTAATTGATGGGCTTAGATTTAAATATTTGGGCTGCAATATCTGTTGGGCTCGGCCCTTTTAAATAAAAATCTGATGGGCTTCTTTTATTTAAAGGATTTGGGCTTCTTTAATTTAATTGTTTGGGCCTTATTCAAAGAAAAACATGATAGACTTAATTTATCTAATTAATTTGGGCTTATATCTATTTAAATTATTTGAGCTCTTAATTATTAATTTAAATTGAGCTTGATTAATTTAATTATATATTAACCTTTAAATTAATTATATAAATGAAGTTATTTTATTTCAAGTATTTATAAATGAACTTTAAAATAAAATATTTTGAGTTAAACTCTTATTTAATTAATTCTTTTCAAATGACTTATTAATATGGATTATTTGAAAATGAATAAATTATTTTAAGTATGAGAAAGAATGATCTATGATGATTTAATTTGTCTATGTGATATTATATGATTTGTTATTAAATGATGGAATATTTAACTTGATGGCGTGAGTAGGACAAATTATGATTGATGCGCATGTTGATGTTCGAATAAACGGTTTCGAACCTAAATGTTAGTTATGTGATAGATGTTTTGAGTTTAAGGTTTTGAACGAGACAAGATTAATATGGATGCTAGAACCCTAAAATCATTAAAAATGAGATAGTTTAGTTTAGAGATCAATCTTCCTTTCTTACACGACTTTCTTCTCGAACTGATCGACTCTTCGTCAATAAAGGTCCAGACGGGAAGTGAAAGCTAAAGAAGGAGGTAACTCTACGCCCCTAGTGGGAACAGAATGAGGTGGGCTTTCTTAAAACACGTATATAGAGATCCCCTGCATACAGGCCTCTTATACGAAATGAAATGAATGACATGATATGACTGTATTATTTCAAATGTTGAATGAAATGTTTATGGAAATGATTAATTGATGAATGGTTCTTATGAAAGGAAAGGAAATGTTTATGAAATGATTGTCTGCCAAAAATGTTTATGTTTTATGTATGTATCCTATCTGTGTTGGTTCGCCAACTATAAAGGAAATCGAATTCGGACCCTACGCTAGACGAAGGTTTGCTAGTAAGGGTTAACGTGTACACTCATGGAGACTGTGTGTTGCTTGCGACCGGTCTTAGCGTCCGTGGAAGGAGGCCTCCTTCCCGGCGTGTAAAAGGAACAGATATGGATCATATAGACCGAAAATGGGATGGCCATCCAACTTTATGAAATGAAAGAAAATGTTTAGTAAGCACAGGTCCTTCAAGTAAAACCCTGTGTGTTACTGTTGGCAGTACAATAAATAATATAAAATGTTATGTTTCCGGCATATGTTCACTGAGTATTTTTACTCAGCCCTGCATGTTGTTTTCCCTAATGTGCAGGTTGAGCGGGTAATGGAATGGAGTGGAGTTGAGCGGATGTACCCTTGTGACGTAGAACAGTAATGTAACCTTGAGTATACATCTTCATATGTATAACTCACACGTATTTCCGCTGAAAGATACTCTGATTATGATAATGTTTTATTTTAAGTATGATACTCTTTTGTTGAGTAATCCACTTCGACGGGCCTTCCCGAACGAATGTCTTGATTTTGCCCAAGTGATCAGTTATGATCCTAGTGTTATATAATAAATGTCTCTTTTCGTAAAATGTTTGATTGTTAAGTAAATGCCCCTTTCTTTCCCCGCTTCTTAATCCCCTTCCCGAGTCATAATCCCGGTTAAGCCATCCTTAGGGATTGCGGGCTGTGACAACTTATCCTAAATATATGATATTTTCGTTAAAATGCTAATACGTTGAGACAAAATTGTATATTTACCCTATATTTTATTTACTTTGGGTGTGAGTGAAATTAATATACATTGACACGCCATTTTGTTGTAAGAGCATTGACATCGAGGGGGCTCATCAGCCCAGCTCGAGTCGGTTTTGACGATAAGCAAACCGATGTGAGGCCCCCCGGCTTGAGCTGCGGCTCATATGAATGAGTCGGGCTCATCCGCCCTTTTCCCCCTATGCGTGCATTACACGTGCGAGAAAAAATTACTTACCTGGAGCAGTACTTCAGCCGCATTGAGAAAAGAAAAAGAAGAAAAATGTGAAACGGTTGAGAGAGAGAGAGATAGAGGTTTTGAGTGGGCTTTTAAAATAATCCATATAATTAGTTTGAGCTTTGCTAAACATTAAAATGATCCGTTTAATTATTTTAATTTGTTTAATTTTAATAATTTAAATTAATGTAGTTTTAATTTAAGAAAATGTGTTGTTTAAATTGGTGTCATTTAAATTAAATTAATGTAATTTACATTAATGCAATTAAATAAAAAATGAAAAAAATCAAAACTAATGGATATGAGTCAGATCAATTCAGGGCATTAGCTCATAAGTGGTCTTGGATGTGGATGAGCCAACAATTAATTCAACGGATGTAGATGCTCTAAGGGAAAATTGTTAGATATTAAATTACTATGAATTTTCAGAATATTATACACGCACATCGATATAATATATACTCCATCCGTCCCTAAAATAACTTCCTCTTTTTCCATTTTGGGACGTCCCCCAAATAACTTCCTCTTTCTTTCTTTCCATTTTTGGAAACCTACTCCACCACTAATAATACTTTATTTATTCTTACTTTTTACTTTTCACCACTCCCAATACTAATTATAACACTTTTCACAACTTCCAATAATAATTATATCATTTTTTCTCCACTATCAATACATTTTACAACTTTTTATTAAAACCTGTGCCATCCCCAAAGAGGAAGCCATTTCAGGGACGGATGGAGTATGAATGTTTTGTGTACAAAAACGATAATATACTACATTGCTACCATTCATAAGAAGGTAAGAAATAATAATACCAATCATTACGATCATCGATATACATTCATATAATATTATATATGAATGTTTTGTGTACAAATACGAATACATCAAATTTATTAATTAATGCACATCTAAACTAGCTAAAATCCAATACGAAATGTATAACTAGATTTATAAGCACATTAACAATATTTTATGATTGTTTGAACTTGATTTTATTCATCTTCCACACGTGCAATAATTTTGTTTATCTAGAAAACAAATAAGTATTAATATAATAACTATATACAATCTATTTATTATATGAAAACACAGTTTGTGGCAAAATGGTAATTAAAGAATCATGTTAATGGTATTTATAAAATTCAACAAATTCTAATCTCATATATTTTGTCTCTCCTCTCTCATCTCTCCTCTTTCATCACACGATTTCTTTCAATTTTTCATACATACTTTCTCTCTCTCTCTCTCTCTCTCTCTCTCTCTCTCTCTCTCTCTCTCTCTCTCTCATATTCTCTTTTTTCATATTTTTGTGATTTTTTTTAAAAAAATCAAATTTTATTTAAAAAAAATATTCATTATATATATCTTAAATTAAAGATAAATGCAAGCTCTTTAACTTGGTTTGTCGCCTCACACGGACAATAACTTGGTTTGTGATAAGGAGGGCTCGAATGTGGAGGGAACTTTGGATTTGGAGGCTCAGGATAGCTCGGGTGTGAGAAGCAAGCTTTTTGGCGATAAGGTGGATGTTTTGGATAACGCGGTGAATGTTGTCTCGATGGATTCTCGGGGGGGGGGGGGGGGGGGGGGGCTTGGAGAGGAAGATTGCGGTTGATACTCCGGGTCAGGCTTCTCCGCAGACTGTGAAAAGCAGGGGTGAGGAATCGTCCATTCCTACTCCGGAGAATACTGCTAGTCGTCTTAGTAGGTTAGAGGAGCAGGTTAGTCAGGGGATGCAAATGCTAGTTGATCAAACACCGGCTAAACGTGGGCGGGGTCGTCATCCGAAAGGTATGGAGAAGTCGCGGGCTCTATTGGCTCCGGAGGATAACATTAAAAGTCGCCTCCGAAATGCGGAGGAAATGGGATATACGCCGAGGGATTTTATTATTGATCATAGCAGAAAGGCTAGCTTGCGAGTGATGGATAATATTTCGAATGGTCGTTGGGCAGATGAAATGGAGGACAATTTTTTTAGCCTTTAGTTTTTTTGCTTTTTATTTTATTTTATTTTTTCTCTGTTTTTGACGAGCTCTTTTTTGAGTCTCGGGCCCCTAGTCTGCGTTCTTGTGCTTTCAAGGGTTTTTATTTTCCCTATTATATAAAACTTCAATTTAATAAAGATAAATGCAAGATCTTTAATTTGGTATAAAAATTATCAAATATGAATTTAAAATAAATAAATTATTATATTTTAAAATTTTAAGATGTTTATTTTTTCTCTCTCCTCTTTTTTTAAATCAAATTTTCATATTTTTTTGTCTTTTCTTATTTATATGGTTGTTTTAAGGTTGTCGTTATTATTAATATTTTTTCTCTCTCCTTTTCTACTACAAAATTTTGTTTCTACTCTATTCTCTTTTGATAAAATAAATAAATATCATTGAAACATTATATTTATATGTTGAATTATTTTATTAAGCATAACATAAAGATACATTTAATTCTTTTGTGGAAATATCACATCTCCTTAATACTAAACAAACGTTTACTTTTTCTCTTTGGTTTACTATTGTATATAAATTCAGTGGCCTTTGCACATCAATTTTGAAATATATATTAAAATTATCCAATTATTATATATTTTTTATTTTGCATACTCGCTTAAATTTTTGTCAAATTTTGTGCTGAAATACTATATGAAATCCTACGTACCATATTTGTCGATTACTAATACAATGTTAATTTGAGCATATTAAAACAATGTCATTTACGTTTAAAATTAGCATCTAACTAAATAAATTAAGAATCGAAGTATTAAATTGAGAGAAAGTGAGATGATTGAAGCTGATGAGAGAAAATGACAAGAAGTAATTCAAGAAATCAAAGTAATAGATAGAAACTCTTTTTGCTGCAAAAAATATGATTAGATATAAGGATTAGGAGAAAACGAAAATAGGAATTAAAATAATTTTAGGATTTTTAATTGTCTAACAGCCTGAAACGACGTTGTTTCCATCCAACTGACGTTATATCTATTTTACACACAATCATATTTATGTCAAGCTGGGATTATATGAAAAATAGAATTTCAAAAATAATTTTGTTTTATGATTGTGAATGAAGGTATTTAATTACTATATAATAATAATGTGTGATGTCAATTGCCATTATAAGTAATTTAAATAGTTTACAAATAATTATAAATATACGTTTATATACCATGTTCAAAATTATAATCAATAAAATTTTATAAACTTTGAAATTATACATTTTTAGCAAAAAAATGATTTTAGAATGTATTTAAATAAGTATGTTTGAAGGAGAAAGCTAAAGCAAAATGATATATTTCATTTTTATTGGGATTTATTTTTTGGCATCAAAATTATTCAATTCTTTTATTAGTATTCTAAAAAATTCTAATAATATAATTTATTTTCCTACTGATCAATTGAAGCTTTTCTAATAAGATGACATAGGTAATGGGCTAACTTAGAAAAAATAATTTTATGCATGATTAGCTCATGTTTTAAAAATATATATTGTTATGTGGATACTTTTTTTTATTATTTCTTCGTTTCTTTTAATTTGAATGATGTGTTTATTCTATAATTTTATGGAAGAAAATAAAGTTTTCCATCAAATAGGTGGAAAATTAAAAATGATACTTTTGAAAATTATAAAATAAAATTAATGATCTTTACTGAGTAATTGATGTAGATTATTTTAATTTTTTAAGAAAAAATAATTTACATTTACTTATATTCATTAAAATTAAGGTCGCGCCACAGAGGGCTCGAACCCAAGACCTTCGATTTTAGACATTAACCCCTAATCACTTAGTCGATACACACACTACGGGGCCGTTTGATTTGCTGTTTAGGATTGATTAGGATTAAAATTATCTTGAGAAATTAGTATGGATTAGTGTGGATTTATATTATTTCATGGGTGTTTGATATCATGGCTACTTAATCCTATATTGTGTTTGATATCCATAGGATTATGTTGGATTATATTATCTAATACCAAAACTATCCTCATATAATTTTAAAAATACAATGTGTGTCCTCAATCAAAGCCCATAACTTGGCATTTGCATCGATATGCGTGAGGAAGGGTAGCAAAATTTTTATCCAACTTGGCAGTATTAAAGTTATCCGAGGGGGGAGGTCGGATTATTAGTATGGGTTATTCCCACAAAATAGCATGGAGAAGTGGGATTAAGTAGGAGTTGACCATATTAATATAACATGATATCAAACATCACACTAATCTGTATTAATTTAATTTATCCTACCTATAAACCCATATCAAACAGCCCCTACATCGTTTAATTTTGATGCAAATCTATATTCATCGTGCATCGTACGGGCGAATGTACTAGTTAGTAATTTAACAAGTACTAGTATATAATATCCCAGTATATATTTTGCATGTTATTTTAAAACGCATCTGGAACACCTTCTAAGGTTATCATCTTAATCTTTTTTTTCTTTTTCAGAAAATTTGAATAACACATCAATGCGTGTGCCTGCGTTGTAACTTTTCTTTTTTTGTATTAGATTTAATTGCATTAAGTACATAAGAATACTTTTCTGTATTTTTATTTTTTGAGAATCAATGCTTTTTGATAGTGTTACTATTGCTCGAAATTGTTCATCCATCATCAACTTATTTTTTGCAAATAACAGTTTAATCTTCAATTAGTCAGCTTGGTTGACGGCCAGTCGGGGCGCACTACATTTTCTGCCCAATTTTCTTCAATAAGTCAACCTGGTTCATTGTGCGCCACGGCTAGCAAGACTTGTACACCTTCTTTTACATTATTGTGAGCTTACTTCAAGATCTTTAAACGCTTCAACTTCAAACTTCTCTTCTTAAGCTGAAATATCACAATTTCACACTAATCTCAACTTGATACACAAAAATTAATTATTACCACTACAGTACAACGACTTTTGCAAGAAAGCACGACTAAACTAACTAGAGAAAATGACACAAACTACGACAAAACATTTAGGTTTGTATATTGCCTTAATTAATTCACTAATTTAATGTTTATTTTAACCTAAAACATAAATCTATATAATATATAAAAGATGAGTTTTCTCTGTCCATTTTTTCTCTCTCTTCTCCCATCAATTTTTTTAATATTTTTTTCTCTTTTCTTTTACAATTTAAATTATTTTCTAAACATTGTCAAATTTAATTTCTAAAAAATATTCAATGTGCATCTTAAGTTTAAGTTCGTCAGAAGATCTTTAATATGGTATAAAAATTATCAAAAATGAATTTAAAACGAATAGGTTATTAAAATTTTAAAATACTTAAAATTTTACAATTTTTTATTTATGATTGTGTACGAAAATATTTATTTATTTATTATGTGAAATACTGCTGAAATAAGATTTTATTAAAAAGAAAAGAAACAACAACGGAGAACCAAAAACCCTTGAAAGCACAAAGCTGCAGACTAAGGGCCGAGCCTCGTTAAAACCTCATAACAGCTGAGGAAAAAGAGTACTCGTCAAGGATCAAGGTTGACAGAGCTGAGTTAGGAGGTCTCAAGGATTCCGGCCGAACCATTACCCTTAGGCCTCCCGGCTCACAACCAATCCAGGACCGAGAGAACAAAACCAAAAAATCAAGCGAAACGAGTAAAATAGGGAAAAGAAACATCATCCTTGACAAAATCATTTAAACCAGCAATGGCATGAGGCCAAAAACCCTCCTCCGAAGCTTGAGAAGCCAAAAAATCCGCCGATCTGTTTCCCTCACGAAAAATGTGAGAAATGCGCCACGTGAAAGTATGGAGTTTGGAGAGAGCAAGCTGCCACCGAGGCTTGAATCTCCAAGGAACCGTCTCAGAGAGCGACTGAAGAAGCTGAACCACGTAAGAAGAATCCGACTCAAACCAAACTCTCTCCCATTTAGCGCGATGCGCAGATTCAATAGCAATAATAATAGCTAAAAGCTCTGCTTCGAACGCAACCCCGTGGCCGCCTGAAAAATGATAACAACCAAGAACGTCATTGAAGGCATTCCTAAATACGCCCCCCGCATGAATCCTCCCTTCACGGACCGAGCCATCAGTATTAACTTTAATCCAAGACGGCGGGGGAAGGTGCCAAGAAACGTAAATAAAGGAGAAAGGCTTCCTGGGTTGTCCAGCGATGGAAAGATTCTTAAGAATGAGAAGATCAGAAACCGAGTTGGCCATAGTGCCAAGGACGAAATTGTTGGCAGCTTCACAAAGAAAAACTCGAACCTGCTTGAGAATCAAGTGGCGCGAAGGTGCTAAATTTTTGTGTATGACGTTGTTGCGGTGAGACCAGAGACTCCAGAGGAGAGAGATCACCCCAACTTTCCATAAATTGCCAATTTGTTTGCTGTTATTCTGGAGGATAGAGAATCGAATCATGCTGCCCACGTCCAACGGCAAAGTTTGCTCAATCAAAAACCAACGAAAGACATCCGCCCAAATAGAAGCCGAGAAGGAGCAGTTCAACAGAACGTGATCCATCGTCTCTTCTGCTGCCGAGCATAAAGGGCACCGGTTAGGCCCCTGAAAACCAAGGAGGCGATTCATATCAAAGGTAGGGAGTTTGCCAACAATAGTGCGCCAGACAAAGAGAGATCGCCGAGCGGGGATAAAAGGGGCCCAAATCCAGGAGCCCCAGTCGACCTTAGGGAACTGAGGTCGTATGTGAGCAAAGGCCGAAGCAGCAGTAATGTTCCCGAAACCCGAGTGAATCCAGGATCTGTCGTCCGCCAATCCAGGAATGGGGGTAGATATGATGTCGAGAGCAATGCGCGGGAAAGACTGAATAAAACTATAAGTGAGGTGCCACTTATTATTAAAGTAGAAGTCAGAAATCTTCTGAGAGAAATAGGGAGTCATGAACTCCGGAATATGAAGTTTGTCGATCAGCCGATACCCGAGCCAATTATCTCTCCAAAAATAAATTGTATCTCCATTGCCAATCGTGCAGAAGGTATCCGAAACAATCTCCTGAATCGTCCTTCTAACACCAGTCCAAATCGACGAACTCGCCCATTGGGAATTTATTATGTGAAATACTCTATAATAATAATGTGTAATAATACTATTTTTCATTATCAAATAATTTAAAATAATTTATTAACTGTAAGTATCATTACAGTTTATACATAATTGAAAATTGCGTTTTTATATTCGGAATTTTATTGAGTAATTAGTATTTTTTTTAAAACCATATTTTGTATTTATTATATTTTGTTTCTGTTTTATATTTATATTTATTTATTTAAACTTATCATTTAATTTCGATTTCACCGTGCATCGCACGAATGGTCGTACTAGTGTGTCTTAAATAATGGGACAACCCAAAAGGCAAAGTGCGTCTTAAATAATGGGACAGAGGTAGTACAACATGTGATGATCTCATTTGATACAACAACATGCAATCAATATTTTCTTATACTATCGTCATTTCTATCATCCATAAAAATTTAAAATATTAGTTAATCGTGATCTCATTTGATATATCAACGTCCAATAGGTGACGCTAGGGGTGTCCACGGCCCTGAAACCGCCGGTCCTGGGCTTTGAATCGGCGGATCCGATTCACCAGAATGGTGAACCGTAACTGGCCCGTGTCTTCTTCCAGGCGTTTTTGACCCTGAATCGGCGGTTCAAGGGCTGAACCGATGATTTTTTTTTATGAATTGTGTATATTTTTTCTTATTAGATTACATTATCTAATACATTACATGTAACAAAATTATTGAAAAAACTATAAATGAAATAAAATTATAACATATTAACACCGAAAATGTAATAAAATTCACATTTTTATTAAATTTAAAGTAAAAAATTATAATTTATAACTACAAATAAATAACTAATATGAAAATTGAATGTAGAAAAAATAAAAATAGAGCTAAAAAATCGAAAATTGTGGGTTTTGGACGATTAACCATCGAATTAATGTTTCAAAAAATCAGGCCCTTAACCGGCCCCGTCTTCTTTGCCAGTTCTGGTTCCGGTTCAGGCCCGTGGTCAACGGTCCGGGCCGGAACCGTCGGGCCCGGTTTGAACTGGACATCCCTAGGTGACACGTGAAAAATGATTTTGGCAAGAAAAAATCAACATAAGAAATTGATTATCCTTGACTTTTGTTGGACATTGTTACATGAAATATTATTATATAAGCTCAAACTTAAATAATAATTTATGATAAGTCAGAGTCATTTAGTAAATAAATTTACTAATTCAACTAAATTTATATATATCAAATTTGACATACAATGCATGACAAATAGAAATAATTATATCAACACGTTGCAAAAGATATACAACAAATTTATTATAGGATAAAGTACCAATTCCCCCCTCCCCCAACGTTGACCCCCCTATCGCGTTCAACACCTTAAGGAAACGTTTGGCCCTGTTCGCACCTTAACGTCCAGTAAGTTGAGCAATTTACCCCAGCGTTAGACGGTGAGTTAACATCATTAACTAATTTAATTTTGTCTATGTTTTTGTTTCGTCTAGCTCGATGACTCCATAGGAGAGATCCGCTCCAACACGGCCATATCCTTCGACCACCCCTACCCGCCGCCGTGAACCTTTTCTGGCGAGTCAAATCGTCGTTGCACCTTTCTCCAAATCTACCTCACTCTCAAGTACAGACTCACACTCAACCCGACACAAACAGAAGTCGAGCCTAAATTTCTCCATTTTTCTCGCTGAGACATCTGACGCTGTCTTTCTCCCTTGCAAAACCGTCGTCGCCGTCCCCTCTCTAGTGAGGTCGCGTTCTTGTTTTACTACAAGACAAAATTAGCCATGGTGTGTACATAGATAGATTTATAAACTTGAAATCAAATGAGAAAACCACCAAAAATCCTATCTTGCCCAAGCTGGGTTAATTGCAGTAAATTAGAGTTATGCTTCCCTGTCGTGCTTATAATCGAGCCATTAGTGAGGGGACGACGATGGCGGTCTTACAAGAGGGAAGGGCGGCGCCAGATGTTTAGTGAGAAAAATGGGGAATTTGGACGCGTCTTCTGTTCGCATCGGGCTGAGTGAGTCCATTCTTGAGAGTGAGGTAGAGTTGGAGAAGGGTGTCGCGGCGGCGGGTAGGGGTGGTCGAAGGAGATGGCTGTGTCGGAGCGGATCTCTCCGGTGGAGTCGTCAAGCTGGACGAAAAAAAAAAAAAAAAAAAAAACTAAATTAGTTAACAGTGTTAACTCATCGTCTAATGCAGGGTAAATTGCTCAACTTACTGGACGTTAAAGTGCGAACATGGCCAAACGTTTCCTTAGGGTGTTGAACGCGATAGAGGGTCAATGTGGGATGGGGGGGGGAATTGGTACTTTGCCCTTTATTATGATAACTTTAGATGCATAAAATCTATTATAATAAAAATAAATATGCAAATAAAAGCATAAACAAAAACTCAATCTTGATTTGCTTGTTTCAAGTACGGTTTTTTGAAATCATAAATTACAAGAAAAAACCTTGACTTTGACCAGAAAAGAAGTTTATTTTGAGAGAGACTTTTTTGTGCCCTATCCCCGGCTGAAATTTAGATCAAAGAATTTTTGGGGTCTTGAAATTTCAGGAAGGCGGAGCCAAAACGAGAAGGAAAGTGCAGGATGGTCTTCCATTTCCAACGCGTATGTCCTTGCCATTGTCCCGTTTAGACTACGTAGAGGAGATCTACCCTGAAGGAAGACGTGCAGTGGATTGAGGAATGAAAGCTCGAAGACAAAGAGAACCGGGCTTTTCCAAAGAATAACTGCAGCTTTCCCTCCGCTTTAGGAGCGCAGACGTTAGACCATGCTACGGTGACTGATATATAACAAAGTATGAAATAAAATTAATATAAAACAAATTTGACTTTTTTTTTTAAGAATTAAGTGGTGAAACAACATTTTTTTGAAAGATATATTTTTTTGCCTATATAAGAAATTTATATCGTGTATTTTTTTCATTCATGAAAAAAATGCTCAACATGAATATTAAATTAAGGATCATGAGAAAATCTTTAATTTAATATCAAAATAATAAAATAAATATATTGTAATTATTTAACATTTTAAATTAGTTATTTTGTCTGTTTCTTTTTTCTTATCTCCTCTATTCTTTTGTTCTCTCTCTCTCTCTTTTATAAATTACATTAATAAATAAAGAAATTCAAAGACCGTGCGACGAATGATTCGAACCCAAAATCTCAAATCTTGAGCATTAACCTCTTGCTGCTAGGCCAACACACGCACACCTTCTTTTGTTCTTTCTTTTATACAAAAGTGATAGCGAATTATTAATTGTCTTCTCTCTCATTAACTACAATAATTGGCATCAATTAAAGATTATATTACAAAATGCTATAAATTTGAGGGGAATTGTGTTTTTAATAATAATAATGATAATAATTTTTAAAATAGTAAGTTGATCTACACGTGCAAAATATCGTTTCTATTTTGTTATTATTCCGTCTTCATATTTAGATTATGAATGAATATTTTTTTTGAAGGAGATTATGAATGAATATTACTTGCATGCAATATACTCTTTTTTTTAGTCTTTTTTTTTTACTTGGAGGAGTTGGGAAGGGGGAGCAGTAGGGTTCGAACCTGGGACCTCACTGTTCACACACAGGATGTCGCACCGCTTGGTGTCCCCTTGGGGACACTTGCATGCAATATACTAATAATGTAAATAAGGAGCAATAATTATTGGCTTTAGTATGAGAAATTCTCACATGTAAATGAAAATGTGGTGAAGAAATTATTATGGAGATGGTAAGTTGGTAACTGTGGAGGGGCGACAAATGTGATTTCCTAAATCGAAAGGAGTAGATTCATAATTATCCCCAAATTCCGTGTGCCCAATGAGAAAATAAGAACTGCGTCGTTCCCTTTGTCAGTCTGTTCATTTCTCAAAAAAATTCTCTCTTTTTATCAGATTCATCTAATCCCATAGTTGTGTCCTTAACCCACCTATAGATTCACCGAATCCCGAAAAATTGCTGATTAGTTCACTCGATTTGGGTTTATGTATATGGCATGTCCGACTGGATCGGAAGGTTAAATGAGTTTGTGATTTCCGTGTTTTGCAGATCGCCCAATTGAAGCCGCTGCTAATTTCAGATGTTGAGGCCCTTATCCGATCATTAATTTCGGATGGTTTAGGGTTTTCTCGACTGGCAATTAGGGATTTCTAGGGTTTTCGTGAAGAGGTTGAATAATCGAGATATTTAGGGTTTTGGATTTGCGAGAAGCGGAAAAGGGTGAAGATTCAGGGCAGTTGATTTGAATTGATGGTTGAAGGCAGTTTTTGTGGTTGTGTCGAATATCGGAAAAATGCAAAGAAGGGATTTTTATTATGCATGGGAGGTTTCGGAGGGAAGGTGAGGGGAGTTGCAGAATTCTACAACGCAGTATCAGTTGGCATATGCACCCAACTGTAATTGCTGCGGATTCAAATTCGTTTTTTAAGGTGCGGACTTCTTTTCTTTTGTCTAAGTTTTTGATTCTTTACTAGTATCAGTCGATTGTTTTGATTGAATACATCAAAAATCGTTCATTTTTCATGGTTTTTGGCGATGACATCTTTGCTGCCATCGTGGACAATTGAAGATTTTACTGGGTGCTGTTATGTAGATACCTGTTTACGTGTATATATGCCTCTAAAACTTATATGGCAAGAGTGATCGATTTACATACCTCTTTGGCCTACCAACAAGTTTGTGATTGGTCCAATAGTGAATGTCTCGATTGCTGATGTTTTATACTCTAATGTGTAAGTTTTTACCATGAAAACTTTTCATATGTGCCTCGTGTGATTTGGCATGGACAAAACAAATCTATGTTAATTGGACGCAGATATGAAAACAATCCCTCTGCTTCATGTACAGTGTTTTTCGTGGATTTTGTACTTGTACCTCTGTGCCAGGATTTATGGGTTTCTGTTGGCAGTGGACTGATTGACTTGTCGAAATTTCAGAGATGACAAGCCAGTAGAAGAAACCTTATTCCTCAAATAGCGAGTAGTTTACAACCTTTACTATGTCACATGAGAAATGGTATCTAGAAAATCTTATTTATAAGATGAAGGATTGCTTAAGAAACTATAGGTTATTAACACTGAAAGTGGTCATCTAAAACTTCATAACTTATAGTGATTAAGAAAAACGAGTATCAAGGTACATTATAAAATAAAGGGGCTATGAGGTGATCATATTTTGTCAAGGCTTTGTCTGTTTATGTGATAAATCAATATTGTTTAGATTCTTGTGGTTTATGGTTATTCACTGTTTTTTGAAGTAGATTAGGTTCCTCACCTGTTTCTTTTAAGTGAGTTTGTCTAACAAATTTTCAACTATTTATACTTCCCAGAGGTATGCAAAAATTTTGGTTCTGTACACCTTATAATATCTATATTATACATAACTGATACTCGTTATCATTAATACTTGCTTCTATTTTGATGCATCTAATGATATATGTTTCTGGGGAATGGTAACCTCATCCGTCATTCTCTACCCATCGTCGTTTTGATTCTTTTTTGACATTTTGTTTGAAGAAAATGGAGTACCATGTGACTAAGTGAAAATTGGAATAATTTTCTGAAGCACGCATCCTAAAGAAACTCACTGCACCTTTTTCAGAACATAGTATGGCTTGTCAACCATTCAGTTTTATTTTTTAAGAAACAAAAATGTTAGTGGATTGCATGAAAATACTTGACTTTACAAGCATGTGTCATCTTCTTGTCTTGCAGGATGGTCGCAAAATCAGTGTTGGTGATTGCGCTCTTTTCAAACCTCCACAGGATTCACCGCCTTTCATTGGTTTAATTCGTCGATTGACATTAAGTAAAGATAATAACTTGCGGGTAGGAGTTAATTGGCTTTATCGACCTGCTGAGCTAAAGCTCGGAAAAGGCTCTCTCTTGGACGGTGCACCAAACGAAATATTTTATTCGTTTCATAAAGACGAGATTCCTGCTGCTTCTTTACTTCATCCATGTAAAGTTGCATTTCTTCCTAGAGGTGCTGAACTTCCCACAGGGACATCCTCTTTTGTTTGTCGGCGCGTCTATGACATTGAAAACAAGTGTTTATGGTGGCTAACAGATCAAGATTACATTAATGTTAGTTGTCATTGTCATTTGTCAATAATTTTTCTCCTTTGCTAGTTATATGTTTTACTGATTAGGGAACGGTTACGGTAAGGTAGCCATGCTGATTCTTTCATCTTCTCAGAATCTTTTTCTAAACAGATTTATGCGTGACTTGCAGGAGCGTCAAGAAGAAGTAGACCAGCTTTTAGACAAAACAAGGACAGAAATGCATGGAACATTGCAGCCTGGTGGCCGCTCCCCGAAACAAGCTAATGGCCTGACTTCAGCATCACAATTGAAACCTAGTCCAGAGAATGCTCAGAATAGTGGGACTTCCTTTCCTTCTCAAACCAAGGGTAAGAAGAGGGAAAGAGGAGATCATTCTACTGATCCTGTTAAACGGGAACGTTCCTCAAAGACAGATGATAGTGGTTCCGGTCCGCACAAAATTGAAAATAATGTGAAATCTGATATTGCAAAGATAACAGAGAAAGGTGGAGTCGTAGATTTTGAAGGAGTCGAGAAGCTTTTACAATTAATGCAACATAGAGTGGAGAAGAAAATGGATTTAATTAGCCGTGCCGTGCTTGCTGGTGTAGTAGCTGCAACTGAGAAGATTGAGTGCCTCAATCGGTTTGTGCAGCTGAAGGGTTTATCTGTATTTGATGAGTGGCTCCAGGAGATCCATAAGGCGAAGATTGGTGGTGGTAATAATTCAAAGGATGGTGACAGATCTGTGGAGGATTTTCTTTTGGTGTTACTGCGCGCACTGGATAAACTTCCTGTGAACCTCCCTGCACTTCAAACATGCAACATTGGTAGATCTGTGAATCATTTACGATCACATAAAAACGTAGAAATTCAAAGAAAGGCTCGCAGTTTAGTTGACACCTGGAAGAAACGTGTTCAAGCGGAAATGACTAGTATTGATGCAGAGACTGGTTCAGCCCAAGGTGGACCTGTGTGGTCTTCCAAATCACGCCTCCCAGAGGCTTCCCATGCTGGTAGCAGGACACCGAGTGGATCTGATGTTGCCATGAAAAGCTCTATCACTCAACATTCTGCATCTAAAACTACTTCAATAAAGTCCTCACATGGGGAAAACAACACAAAGTCTGCATCTTCATCTCCTGGTCCAGTAAAACCATCTTCGCCACCGGCATCTGTTAAGGAGAGCCAACCTGGAACTTCTGTTGGTGGCAGTGGCACTCCTGATGCCCCTCTGATTAGGGAGGATAGGAGCAGCAGTTCAAATCAGTCTCATAGTTACAGTCCATCAATTTCAACAAAGGAGGAGGCAAAGAGTTCGACTGCAGTTTCTGCATCTGCTAGTAAGATATCAAGCAGTAGTTCTCGAAATCGAAAAGGTGGTGGTTTTCCAGGGGTCAGTGGAGTTCAGAAAGACAACAATTCTAGTAGAAGTTTATCAGCAATAAGAAATTCTACCTCAGATAAAGTATCTCCATCTGGTCTTGCTAGTGAGAAGGTTAGTGATGGACCGGTGCTTGAAGCAGGCAATCCTAAGCTAATTGTTAAGATACCAAACCGGTCACGGAGTCCAAGTCAAGGTGTCAGTGGAGTATCTCCGGAAGATCCTTCTGTTCTGAGTACCCAAACATCTCAACCAGGGCTTTCAGACAAACATGATCAGTTTGACAATAATTCAAGGGCGAAGAATGATGCTCTTCGATGTAATGTTAGTCCTGATGCGAATGTTGAATCTTGTCAAGTCAATTGTAGGAAAGATATTGTGACTGGATCTGGCGATGGAGCTGGGTCAGCTGCTGTTCTTCTTGAAGAAGAGAAAAGTATGTCAACTGAAGACTCCAGGCGATCTATGGAAGGCCCAAAAAAGAACCAATTGAAGTGTGGAAAGTTGCATGAAACTTCTTTTAGCCCCATGAATGCTTTAATTGAGAGCTGTGTCAAATATTCTGAAGCACACTCTTCATTGTCCCCCGAGGATGATGTAGGGATGAACCTACTTGCTAGTGTGGCAACTGGGGAAATGTCAAGATCCGAATTGATTTCACCCTCTGATTCAACAGAAAGAAGCACACCTGCAACAGATGGAGTTTGCTTTAGCGATGATGCAAAATCAAAGTCATCCCCTGAAGATCAAATTCGAGGAACTGAAAACCAGCAGCTTTGCAATGACGGGGAAGGTGGTTACAAGAAACAGGTTTTGTTAAATGGTTCATGCTCGGAAGATGGATTACATGTGCCTAAACAAGCATCATTCTCTCCGGACATGGATTGTCGTCCATTCCATACTTCTGAAGACACGCCAGCTGGAGAGAGAAACAAACACTATGATGCTGCTAACGCAGATTCTAAAAGCACTGCTGACCCTAAGTGGGAGGTTAGTAAAAATTTGTCTCAAAAGAATGATGCCAATCAGAAGATTGAAGATGGTGAAGTAAATAAAGACTTTGAGGAGGAAAAGACACCATCAAGTAATGCTTGTATGGATAATATTGTCAACTGTAAAAAAGATGGAACTAATGTTGCAGGGACTGAGTACAAATCTGGTGATGAACCCTCAGACACAGCTAAGGGGACATTAATTGCTGAAGATGCATCTATGAGTCAATTGTGTAATATCGACTGCAAGAGTGATGTAAAGGATGGATTGATGGTGGGTACTAACTCCATGAAGAAAATCACTGCTATGGTTGTTAAGTCTGAGCTCAAGGATAGAGCTAGTGATGAGAATTCGCAACAAACTTCATTACAACCGATATATTCTGAAGCTGGTGGTGTAGTGAAAGCTAGAGAAAGGGATGAGAAGGATATCAAAAATTGTGCTAGTGAGATTGAAAGGGGTAGCATCAATAGGAGAGTGGACAGAAACACAGCTCTTGATGGCCGTAGCATTGCTGGTTCATGTTCCACTAGTGACGGTCTCAAAAGTCATATTATGGACACAGCTACAGAAAAGAAAGAGATCAGCGAGTTGGTTTCACTCCCTGAGACGGGGTTTCCTGCTTCTGTTGCCCACGAAGGGCATACAAATGATAACATTAGAGGAACAAAACCTGTTGGAATTAAAGTGGATGAAGTAGAATCTGCTTCAAATGTTGCAGAAGCACCTTCTGCTGCAGCAGGAGCAGATCCAGATGCAAAAGTAAGGTTTGATTTGAATGAAGGGTTTACTGTTGATGATGGAAAGTATGGGGAGCCAGGGAGTTTGGTGACCTCTGTTTCAACAACTGTTCAAATGTCCAACAGTCTGCAGTTTTCTGTTAATCCTTTTCCTACTCTCCATCCTGCTTCCATTACAGTGGCTGCTGCTGCAAAAGGCCCCTTTGTTCCTCCAGAGGACCTATTGAGAAGTAGAGGGGAATTGGGTTGGAAGGGATCAGCTGCCACTAGTGCATTTCGGCCGGCTGAACCCAGAAAAATTATTGAAGTGCCTTTGGCTACAACCAATTTTTCATGTGATGCTTCTACCAGTAAACAGGGCCGTGCTATGTTGGATATTGATCTTAATATAGACCTAAATGAGCCAGATGAAAAAGTTCTCGAGGAGACGGTTTCTCGAGATTGTTATTTGGTTAATGATAGCTCTATATTGCTTAATAAAAGTGCAGGTTTTATACCAGTTCTTGGCTCTGGTGGGCTGGATCTTGATTTGAATAGAGTTGATGAATCCAATGACAATGGACAGTGTTCTACCAGCCGGAATCATAATGAAGATACTTCTGTAGTGCATGTCAAACCATCGAGAGGCTTTCCGTCTGCTGATGTGCAAAGGGGTTTTGATCTCAATGATCAACCTGGGTTCGATGATGGTAGTGCAGAGCACTTAAGAACAGCTCAACAAGTCAAAGTTGCTATGACATCTCAGTTGCCTTCTATTGGTCCTAGAACAAATAATCCCGGGCTAGGTAGTTTGTCATCTTGGTTCTCACCAGCTAGTACTTATTCAACTGTGGCTATTCCATCAATTATACCTGATCGTACTGAGCAATCCTTTCCAGTAATTCCACCTGGAGCATCCCAGAGAATGTTTGGACCTGCTGGCATATCTCCATTTACGCCTGATGTTTACCGTGGATCAGTATTGTCATCATCTCCTGCTGTATCATTCCCCTCTAGTCCTTTCCAGTTTCCGGTGTTCCCTTATGGGCACTCTTTTCCTCTTCCATCCGGCAGTTTTCCTATCGGTGGAACCTCATATGCAGATGCCTCATCTGGTACTAGGCTTTTTGCACCTCCTGTAAATTCTCAGTTATTGGGACCAGTTGGTGCAATTTCATCCCAATTTCAGAGACCGTTTATGGTTGGCCTTCCAGATAATAGCAGTAACAGTGGACTGGAAAACAGCCGAAAGTGGGGTAGACAAGGTCTAGACCTCAATGCTGGCCCTGGAGCTGTTGAAGGTGATGTCAGGGAAGACAATTTGCCTCATTCATCGAGTCAACACTCTGTTATCAATTCCCATGTGCAAGCAGAGGAGCAAGCTAGGCTCTATCCAGCTTCAGCTAATATTTTGAAGAGGGCAGAACCTGACGGAGGTTGGGATAAAGAGAACTTCAGATACAAGCAGTCATCATGGCAGTAGGAACTGTAAATTTCTGGGCTACATGCTCAATATAAGTCCTGTAAGTTTGCTTCTCTTTGCAGCACTTAATTTGATGGTGGCTGGTATTACTCCATGTGAATAAACTTACTTGTTTTTATGTTGCTGAGTGTTGGGTGGTGATTGATCTAGATATGTTATAGTTTTGTGGATATTGAAAGTTTGAAACATAGTTTGCTTTCCATTTGAGGCTATGATTTGTTGAATAATAGCTAAAATGTGTACTTCTAAACCTAGAGGTTAAAACACTTCTACACTGTTTAGCGGGACGCCTTGAACTTCTTAAGTCTTAACTGCTGATAACTTTTTCACTAAGTTCTTACTTCCACATATCCTCTGTTAATTTTTTTTACATAATGTTTAGTCTCTCAAAAGATTTTAACATCGACAATAGTTATCCAGTCCATATGATTTTCTTACAACACTGAGTGTTGCGGAAATTCTCTGTTTACCTGTGCACCCTTGTCGATCTTTAACATTAGACGTGTGACATACAAAATCTACTTCTTGAATGGACTTTATGTGATGTGGATCTAATGAAAGTATCTTAATTGTCCTAGCTCTGCAGCAGGTTCTGAACCCTCATCCTACCAGGGTAATCTTCAAACCGTGAGTTGTTTGAAAAACTCGTTTCTTATCTATCCGGTCTCTGAAGCCCACCTCTTCTGAACATCAGTGATATCCTTTCCAAAGCCTACTGGGAGGATGGAGGTCCTAATCCACCTGTACATAGTTTGACTGCTGGAGAAGCACGAGCTTTTGGCACCAAGATATACTGAAGATTGATGTGCATAGTTTCTGGCTAACCGTTCTGAGGAGGCTGGATCTTTGATTTTATACAAGCCCTTGTGAATTTGAGCTTTACTGTTCATCGTCCTTTGCTCTTTTATACTTTTATTCTTATTTTTTTTCCGCCTACATATTTATAAGTAGATTTCTGTCGAATTTTGATGCTGGTGTTTTTTCATCTCAAGGTTTAGTTGTAATGGCCTTTGCTGTACTTGAACTTGATGTTGGGTTGCTGTCCTAACCTAGTTTCAGCCAGCATTTCGGATTACATAGCAGAGATACGCGCCATTGTGTATTTCTGATGCGCAATTCTGCGAACTAGGGTGAAGCCAGAGCAGCAGTGTTCGAGGAGAAAATAACACATGTGAAATTGAAATGCTATAATGCTTCCAGTTCTGCTCTTTCTTTCTCGTCATGTCATGTGGCGCCAATTTCTGGGACTGAAAAACTTATTTATATCGTAGCTTAATATTCAAGAATTGCATACTCATATTTCTGCAAAGATGTTGAAATCAATATAGGAGGAGACTGCAGCCATGACTATAACAGAAATTTTAAGCATGTTTTTTTTTGGAACAATTTATTTGTTTGCGACACAACGCAACCTTCAACCTTGTGTGTTTAATTTATATACCATTTTAGGAAGGTGTAATGTTATGTCCCAATTTTTTGCGTAAGTTATTCTATTGATTTTAATTTCCCTAGTAAAATAACTAATTCAACATTATTATATTTTTTTGTAAAATAAATTAATTACTTGGTACTTTCCAAAGTCTCTTGACCATCCTTAATACTTGGTACTTTGGTAGCACCAGCGATTGAACATTCTTTTTGAACAAAAATATTTATTCATTTAAAGTATTCTTTTAATTTTTTCTCCAGGTTGAGTGCATCTTGCAAATTTTGGCATAATACACAACTTTTTTAAGAAGATATATGTACACAAAACTTAAGTTCAGTGCCGCGATTCATTTATCTTTTGTAATTTGTATATTATTATATAAATGCTACATTTACTCAAACATGTAAAACCACTGCTAATTTATACGAGTATATCCAAAACCAAAACGAGAAAACAAGTTATGCAATTTCATAGTTTAGCAAGTGCACCGGACTTTTATCCCAAAAAAAAAAGAACAATTAATGCAGGGATCATTTTGTTATTTACAAAGAAAAGAGGCGATCATAAATTTCAGTATGCCCCAAATGAGAAAACTCTGACAGTGTCAGATCCCTGACTTGTGTCTTCAGTCGAATCAGCAAATCACTCATTTTTATATTCCGTTTCAACGGATCCTCATTACACGTATTACTTGTCTTGTCTTCGTTTTATGATTTAGAATTTCAATCTTAAGAGCACCCGCAACGCTGTCCTCCAGTGGCTACTCGAGGAAGGTGTTGCGGTCGAGTAGGTGCGTTGCGGCGGGGGGCGACTCGAGGAATGCTCGAGTGCTCGGGTAGCACTCGAGCGACGCGTGCTCTGCACGCGCCCGAAATAAAAAAATATATATATTTTTTCCAACGGCTTTTTCGTCCTTTTTTCGATTTTTTTTTTCAAACGGCTCTTTTACCGTTGAGCCCATTTTCCTTTTTTTTTTTCTTCTTCTTTTCTCTCTATAAATAATACTTCTCCCTCATTCATTCATTCATCACAACTCACTTTCATCCATCACAACTCACTCCTTCTTCATCCTACAATTTTTCTTGCAAAATATCATATTTGTTCTTCCAAAAATGTCGTCACCTGAACATGATTCTTCGCCCGATTTCGACGAAGTCGCTGAAAAGTTCATGGAGTTGGTTGAGTTGCAGAAACAACTGCTTCAATCATACTGCCCCCAACCGGCGCCAGAGCCGGCGCGTGCCAAACGTCCCCGATCATACGTCCACCGTGATCGTGAAGAGGCCCATGTACGTCTTATGCAAGACTACTTCATCGACAATCCAACGTACGGCCCTACTTTTTTCCGGCGTCGATTTCGCATGCAGAAGGAGCTGTTCTTGCGCATCGTCGAGGCTGTTCAAGGTGAAGATATTTTCTTCCATATGAGCACTGATGCACTCGGTCGAGATTCTCTTTCTCCTTTGCAGAAATGCACGTCGGCTATCCGCCAATTAGCCATCGGGGTTAGTGCGGATGTGTTCGATGAGTATCTCAAAGTGGCGGACTCAACCGGTCGTGTATGCCTAAAGAAGTTCTGCAAGTCGGTCATACGGGCTTTTGGAGCCCATTACCTGCGCCGTCCAACGGCAACCGACGTGCAACGCCTACTTCATATGCACGAGGCGAGACATGGTTTTCCCGAGATGCTCGGGAGCTTAGACTGCATGCATTGGGCGTGGAAGAACTGCTCAAAGGCGTGGCACGACGCATACACACGCGGGGATCAGGGAGAGCCCACCTTGATATTGGAGGCCGTTGCCTCTTTCGATTTGTGGATTTGGCACGCCTTCTTCGGCGTCGCTGGTTCAAACAACGACATCAATGTGCTAAATCAGTCTCCTCTCTTCTCCGACGTATTAGGAGGAACTGCGGCGCCGGTGGTCTTTCATGCCAACCAGCGCGAATACCGGATGAGCTACTATTTGTGTGACGGCATATATCTGGAGTGGCGTTGCTTCGTGAAGAGTCCATCAATGGCAACCAATCCGAAAGAGGCAAGGTTCAAGAAGATGCAAGAATCGGCACGGAAGGATGTGGAACGCGCCTTCGGAGTCCTTCAAGCTCGGTGGGGAATCATTCGAAGTCCGGCGCGCAATTGGTACGTAGACATCATGTTGTGTTGCATCATTCTCCGCAACATGATTGTGGAGCACGAAGGTGAAGCGGTTGCCAACTGGAGAGATGATGACGGAGCGTCTAGCAGTGGTTCGACGGAGAGTGCTGGACAAACACCGGTGTCCTTCGAGGAATATGTGCGAAGGGATAGCCTTCTCCGAGATAGACAACTACATGCTCAGCTCCGATATGATTTGATGGAGCACCTTTGGGCACGTTTCGGACCTCTAGGGCCAGAGTAGTTAATTTTTAGGAATTGTTTTTATTTTATTTAAGTTTTATGTACTCCCTCCGTCCACCAATCAACTACCCATTTGATGGTCGACACGGAAACTAAGAAAGCTGAAAAGGTGGTGTAAAAGTGGTGTAAAAGACTAAAAGGGTAGTGTTAATATATTTTGATTACTTTTGTTAATCTTTCATTAGCTATTTGACATTATTTTAATGCCTTGACTTATTAAAGTGTTTTTTTTTGTT
This sequence comes from Salvia miltiorrhiza, assembly GCF_028751815.1. Taxonomy (NCBI): domain Eukaryota; kingdom Viridiplantae; phylum Streptophyta; class Magnoliopsida; order Lamiales; family Lamiaceae; genus Salvia; species Salvia miltiorrhiza. The sequence goes on along the minus strand of NW_026651486.1, from coordinate 559,280 downwards.
TTTTTTATAAGCTATTTCTTTCTTTTGTTACTCTTTAATTAAATAAATTGAAAGCTGGAAAACAAATAAATTGAAAATTCAAAAATAAATAAATAAATAAACTGAAAATTCGAAAATAAATAAATAAATTAATTAAAAACTGGAAAATAATTTTTTTAGAAAATAAATAAACTTAAAGTTCGAAAATAAATAAATAAATTGAAAATTCAGAAAATAAATAAACAGGAATTAAATAAATAAATAAACTGAAAATTCGAAAATAAATAAATAAATTAAAATCTGGAAAATTATTTTTTATAGAAAATAAATAAACTAGAATTAAATAAATAAATGAAAATCTGGAAAATTATTTTTTTTACAAAATAAATAAACTTAAAGTTCGAAAATAAATAAAAAAACTGAAAATTCAGAAAATAAATAAAATGGAATTAAATAAATAAATAAACTAAAATTCAAAAAATAAATAAACTTAAAATTCAAAAATAAATAAACTGGAAATAAATAAATGAATAAATAAACTGGAATTAAAATTTTCAGAAGATAAATAAATAAATAAACTGAAAACTGAAAAATAAATAAACTGAAAATTTAAAAATAAATAAACTGAAAATTCAGAAAATAAATAAACTGGAAATAAATAAATGAATAAATAAACTGGAATTAAAATTTTCAGTAAATAAATAAACAAACTAAAAATTGAAAAATAAATAAACTGGAAATAAATAAATAAACTGAAAATTCAGAAAACAAATAAACTCGAATTAAATTTTTTAGAAAATAAATAAATAAATAAATAAATTGGAAACAAATAAATGGATAAATAAAGTGGAATTAAAATTTTCAGAAAATAAATAAATAAATAAACTGGAAATAAATAAATAATCTGAAAATTCGAAAATAAATAAACTGGAATTAAAATTTTCAGAAAATAAATAAATTAGTAAATAAACTGAAAATTGAAAAATAAATAAACTGGAAAATAAATAAATAAATAAACTGAAAATTCAGAAAATAAATAAACTTAAAATTCGAAAATAAATATACTGAAGATTCAGAAAATAAATAAACTGGAATTAAAATTTTCAGAAAATAAATAAATAAATACACTGAAAACTGGAAAATAAATTTTTTAGAAAATAAATAAACTGAAAATTCGAAAATAAATAAATAAATATAATGAAAATTCCGAAAATAAATAAATTGGAAATAAAATTTTCCGAAAATAACTGAACTAGAAATTTAAAATATCCTACTCCATTTAATTAACATCAAAATTGGATTAAGTAGACAAGTAATGGTAGAGCGTGGTGGGTTCAATTGGTAAAGTGTAGTAATTGAAAAAGTAAGGAAGTGTATATATGTCCAGAAAGCAGAGTAGGTAGTTAATTGGTGGACAAAATTTTTGAGGCAAATGGGTAGTTGATTGGTGGACGGAGGGAGTAATATTTAGGATTTTATAATTATTGCAATTTAAATTTGAAATAAATTGTGTTTTTAAATTTGCGCAATTAAATTTAAGGGTTAATTGCCTATAAATACACAAACTATACCCAAATTTTGGTTTTTAACTAAATCTATTTTTTTGGTCAAAAAATACATAAACTTTTAATTTTTTGTAATCTGACATGACCCCAAAAGTTCGTTGGCCAATAACTTGATTGTCTGAATTCTGATGGCCAATCTGAAGATACAATTGGAAAGCTATTGACGTTGTCTTTCTAATGATACTTATATTGTTGAGTTTTGGTAACCGAAAGTGGTCGAAAAAAGGAAAAAAATATAGAGTTTCGTGACCTTGACTTTCATGCCATTTTTTTTACTACTTTCGATTATCAAAACCCAACAATATAAGTATCATTAGAAAGATAACATGAAGAGCTTTCCAACGGTACCTTCGGATTGCCCATCAGAATTCAGTTAATCAATTTATTAGCCGACGAACTTTTGGCTCCGGTCAAATTCCAAAAATATAAAAGGTTATGTATTTTTTGACCAAAAAAATAGATTTGGTCAAAAATCAAAATTTGAGTATAGTTCGTGTATTTATAGGCAATTAACTCTAAATGTAAATGAAAAACATAAAAATAGAAATTAATATTATCAAGTACGCTATCAAGGAATCCCAATACAGCACTACCTACTCAATAACACAACCACTATCAAGTAGGCTATCAATGGTTTGGCGAGCTGATGTCCGACAAGCATGATCAGTTATCAATTGCACCCTACTGTAGCTGTCTCTACTTTTTTCCTCGTTGATTGATTAACGTGATTTCGTTATGTTCAGCTGGGATTTATGTTTCTAACTGTTAATCACATTACTCCAATTTCCCCTGTTAATGTTATGTTGCAGAATATTAGTATAATCTGTTTTTTTTTATCTTATTATGAGAGTGGAATAGATATGTTTGCCATTTGTATGTGATTTTATTTTTGGTGAATTTCATCCCCTGCTAAACTTGAGGTACCTTATTTTAATCTAAAAATGCAGTTTTATGTCAATTACTACGTGAAAGAGGTGAGAGAGAAAGTTGACACACAATTAATTTAAATTTTGTTGTTTTGTTGCGGCGAAATCAGTTGTTGTGTATTTCTCTTTTAAGAAATCAATTAAACAAAGATGAAAATTTGCTGGTAGGAGTGAATTGGCTGCTGGGAATCGAAATCTTTGAATCCTTCAGTTGAGAAGTTGATGAGAGGGTATCTTCTGAAGGGGATCCCTCCACCACCAGGAGATGAAAAGCGTGGGCCGCCGCCGTTGACTCCGATCGAGATCTGAGCGACGCCGCTCCACCGGGCCACCGCGCCTTCTCGCGGTACCACCACCACGCTGCATCAAGCGTTGACTGGAACCCGCCGGAGCTCTGAGCCTCGCCGATTCCTCCGAGCAGAAGAAGGCATCTGTGCGGCGGACGTGGAACTGATCTGCCAGTGCTCGGCCATTACACCACCAGTGCCGTTCCAGATCGCCGGTCGCCGAGCTGCTGCTGCTGGATCTGGACGCCGCGCTGCTACTGCTGTTGCTGGATCGTGAGTTGCGGGCGATTGACGGACGAGCGCTGCTGCTGGATCGTGTAACTGAGATCTGCACGCAGCCGCATCGCCGGCAGTCAGTCCTCGCCGGTCATGTACCCACGGCAAACTACCTCACGCCGCTGATCTTCCGTCCGTCCAATGGCGTCAAACGGCGACAATGGCCCCTCGACCGTTGGTTGGTTCCCGCCGCTGCCTTTGGCTTCCGGTAGAATCAGTTCACCGGGCGACAGAGGGGCGCTCAATCTGCCGGTCGTCTCTACCAATTTTCTCCCAAATACTACTCGTTACTCGTTCGTTGTTGGAGAGCACTCCGACACCGCTTCTCTGGATCGAAGTTCCGGTGTGGCTGCTACGCCTGCTGGTGCGTTGCCTGCGGAGCGGATCTTCACCAAACAATCTCCTCTTCGGCTTGGGGGGCCGACCTCGGCTATGCCGCCACTAGAACACTTCGTAGGGAAGGGTCAATCTAAAGCACAGCAATCCAGTCGATCTTTTGCGGATACTCTCAAACAGACGAAGGGAAGTCGGCAAGCTGATGTTCCTGCCTTTGACTTCACTGTTCTACAGCCTTCTTTGGTGAACGACAAACCCTGTCTTATCATTTCGGAAGGGTTCCATCAACGACAAGTGCGATCATTCTCTCATGCCCTGCATTGCCGGATTATCCTTCGCAAGGGGGATCGTCCTCGTTTTGCGGCTGATTTGCATGATGAGTTACAGCAGTTATGGAAGCCGGATTTATCTTGGGAAATTATCCCTCTGGGTAAAGGTTACTTCACCCTGAAATTCTCCTCTGCGGAAGATATGGCGCTGGCTTTCGCTAAAAATACATGGAAATTACGTCCGGGCATCTTGCATTTGCAGACTTGGGTCCCAAATTTTAATCCATACAAGGATTCATCCACTAAAGCACAAGTTTGGATTCGTGTTTTTAATTTACCTCACGAGTATTGGCATCCGGAGGTGCTTTCTGGTATTGCTAGACACGTAGGGGCACCAATTGTTATTGATGGTTTATCTGCTCATGCTTCTGTGGGTCATTTTGCGCGTATTTTGGTTGAGATGGATGTCTCCAAGGCTGTGCCTGATTTTTTTGATGTCAAATGTGGGGATCGGGTTTTTGTTCTCGAATTCGGATATGAAGACCTACCATATTATTGTCACTCTTGCTGTGTTGTTGGCCATGCTACTACCTCTTGCAGGAGATCTACAGAGGGGATGAATGATACTGAGGGTCAACCAGCTGGCAAAGGTACTGACCCAGCCCCTGTTCAGCAACAACGCTCCAAATGGAAAAAAGTGGATCGTAAACAGGCCTGCTCTGAGGCTTCTCTTCAGATGGTTGTTTATGAGAAGGGTGGAATCCTGAGCCCCTCGAATCGTGACTCTGCTCTAGGGGATGACGAGATGGACACCTACCCGGATTCAACAAGGGAGGAAGTCGTTGGTTCCCTAAATATTGGATCTCATGCTGCGCAGGTGGACCTTCACAACCCCTTTGCTGCTCTGGAGACGTTGGATGCTGAGGTTCAGTTGGATAATGATGTTGTCTCTGAAAACTCGGTTGGTGATAACAGGGCGGACAAGTCTGTTGGTATGGAGATTGTTCCGGTGATGAATGACACTACCCGACATCCGGTGGAAACTACTATAATGTCAGATACACAGGTTGATATTGTCAATCTGCATTGTAGTAATACAGACATGGCTTTGACTGTGACGCCAGGAAAGGCGACAATGGAGGATCCCCCCATAATTCGCGGTCGTGGGCGCCCGAAAGGGGCTTCCAAGAAGGGGAAGGTTTCTGATTCCTCTATCAAGAACCGGCTCCGTCGTATAATCAAGAATGGTATGTCCTCGGACAAACAAGCAACTGGTCGTGTCGCTGGTGCTGTTTTGCAGGGAGCCGTTCTTGACTCTTCGTCGCCAATGGAGTTCATGAAAAAAGTGCAACAGGCTCATTCTGAAGGCGTGCTTATGCAAAATTTTGTGATAGAGTCTTCTTCTTCTGACGCTTCTCGTGCTATGTCGACCGTGGTTTCTAAAAGATGGGGAGATATGCTTGACGACGAAGATCCTTTTGATGAGGATGATCCTCTAAATATGTTCTCTTAGTCTTGTTTGTTTTTCGGTTTCTCGTGGCTTATCGCGGGGGCTTTCACTTGTTTTTGTTCTTTCTATTTTACTTTTAATAAAATTTCTATTTCAGCAGATGAGAGGGTATCTTCTTGTGTTTGTATGAGAAAGAAACAAGTGTATACGATGGTGATTCAATGCAGAAAGGTGGACTTGTATGCTTGGTGGTGTCTTTGAGCAATGACGGATTCGGGTTTTTAAATTTGGGGTGCGATAAATGAGATAACTATAAAGATGTGAGATCCAGGTCGCAAACACTGCGTCTTTCACTGACAACTTGTTCTTTGTCTGTGTTTGTTGTGACTTGTGAGAAAAAAAGGAAAACCGAAAGAAGCATAGAATTAAAGCTAGGAAAATTTTAAATTTTTCAGCTGTACAAAATATCAAATATATTACTCCCTCCATTTCAATAATAATGTCCCAAACTTTCGTTTTGGACGTCTCATTTATAATGTCCAACTCAGAAAATGAAATAATTTACGGTATTTACTCTTTGCTATCTTTCCCCTCATTTACTTTATTGTTATTTTATGTTTTTTTACTATTCTATCTATCGTTCTCCCAATATTATCTATCTCTTACTTTATTACACATTCTTAATTTGCGTGACCCATTTTTTTTGAGACGTTAATATTGGGACGAAGGCGTACTATATTTCATATTGTACACATATATTTGTATATTTAATTCAATTTGATTTCATTTAATTCTGATGAGGAGTGATGTGTGCAGAGTAGATAAAGGATACAAATCAGAGGAATCATCCTCATCAGAGGAGTCATACTGGTCAGAAGAATCATCCTCGCCAGAGGGATTTCATCCACCAGAGACAACTCATCCACCAGAGGAATGGCTATTGCCAGAGGAATCGTGTTCGTCAGAGAAGTCGCCCTCGTCAGAGGAGTCACCTTCGCCAGAGGAGCCACCTTCGCCAGAGAAGCCACCTTCGCCAGAGAGGCCGTCTTCGCCAGAGGAGTCACTCTTCGCCAGAGGAGTCACTCTTCACCAGAGGAATCATCTTTCGCCAGAGGAGTCACCCCCGCCAGAGAAATGCTAGAAGGCGCGGGAAGAAATCCCGCGTAAAGACGAATTACTGTTATACCCTCCGACCACGCAAGGAGCATGCGTGGATAATGATTTTACCTTTTTACCCTCAATTGTAATCTATAAATAGACCTCAGCTCGTGTATTACATTTACGCTATCTGATACTTTTGAATATAACAGCTATTTTCCTCTAGTGCAAAGTTTCCGATCATTCACTTCGTCTTCTTCAGTCAATCGCACTAGGTATAGTTTATGATTTCACTTTGTAGTTTTAGGTGTTGGTTTCATAAAACACCAACTGGCGCCGTCTGTGGGAAAGTTACCGGGCTAGGACGTGAGATCACGGTCGCCGGCGTACGCAGATCTGAAATTCCAATCGGATTTGCGGGCGTTGGCACCAATCGAGCCGATAATTCGGACACCCAGCTGTTTTTAATCGGTTAATTGCGTCTTCTGGTTTAATATACTGATAATCTGCTGTGATGTGCGTTGATTTATGTTTTTGGTGCATGGGGAAAGGTGGCGACGGGTACAAATCATGAATCGGGGAATTCTACGTTTATTCACCGTTTGTTTGGGTTAATTGTTTACGCACGAAGGGTTTCCTGGTATAATTGATGCTTTCTTCACTGATCTAATGTTTTATATGGGAAAATTGTGGTGTGAGGCTCTGTTTTGATTATGTTGGGCGTTTTTTTTCTTACGGATCCAGTGTTTTGCGTCGATGAACTGTGGATTGACCTCGTATCGCCGGTATCTTGGGTTTATGCTGTTAGTATACGGGTGTTTTACGTATAAACGGGATAATTGTGGGTGATCTTCATGTTTTCTCCGATAATCTTTGAATTGTGCTTGTGGGCTGTTGAGTATTATTCTATTTTTGGGAGGATGTGAGGGTTTGTTGTTAATTAGGGGCTTTGAACTGATGAAAGATTATTTCGCACTTTGTCTCTTGTCTCATGAACTTCTTTACTGTTGATTTACGGGTTTCACACCGATTAATACGTCGATTAGTGTTTTGGTGTTGTTATCATGAGGTTTGTGTTGCTGATGGGTGGATAATTTACGTTTAAAAGAATAATTATGGATGTCCTTCATGCTTGCTTAGACTAATTTTCGTCCTATACGTTGAATATTGCCTTGCGCTAATAATTTGGGGGATGGTCGTGATAATCCTGTTGTTTATAGGCTTTGTGATTATTATAAGACAGGATCATGTTAATCTTGGGTTGATTGCCGTGTTAATCTTGTTCGTTTCCTTACATAGCTCTCGTTTATCTATCATTTCTAACGTATTACGCTAATAAGTTTGTTGGTGGTTGCCCTGTTTTTGCTTGTCTTTGGATTTCCTATTTTGGTTCTCTGGGTGCTCTGTTTTCTCCGCCGGACTTTGGTGGGGGTTCACGGGGGAAACCACCGTTATGCGGGCTCTGTTTTCTTAATCTATGCCCTGGGTTTATTTCCCAGTGTATAGAGTTACTGCGTGGGGAATTTTTTAACGGTCTCTGTACCGGTAGCCGGGATTTCTTATTGGATTTCTTATATCGGGACTCCAATCGGTAATAAGGGGTTTATCCTTTCGTCGTTAGAATGGTTTTCTCACTTTGTTTATGTGTAGGTACCATGGGATCCTCTGATGCACACCGCAACCTAGAAAAGGAGTTCGACTCCGCTGCGCTTACCACTGAGGTGCCTACCTCATTGTTCAACAACTTGCAGGGCAACACAACCTTCGCTACGCCATCGGGATTCCCCGCTATTTCGGTTACTCCGCTGATGGGATTGAATGGTAACTTCCAGAGGTCTGCTCTGGTGACGCCAGGATCAGAGGTGCCGAGCTTGGCCCCCACATCTGGTGGGGGGATCGATTAACTTTGGGATAGCAGAGCAGATGATGGCCTTGCTCAGTTACGCTAACATGCGCCAGGCAATGGGAACTCTGATGCTGTCTATCATGCCTACTGTAGCTCCCCTGGTTGGAGCAGCAAACCCGCAGGGCACTGAGGCCCCACCTCCAACTGCCCAGGAGGTAAACACTTTAGCAATCAACAAACAGGCCGCGATGCCTCTGGAAATGCAAGGGGACCCGGCTGACAGGGAAGTGGAAAGAAGACCAGAGGGGAGCCGGGTCAGACTCAACAGTGTGGTCAGAAGAGAGCGGGTTGACGAGTCTGATAGTCAATCCGTCTCCCTGGTGTTTGAAGAGGGGAGACCGAATGAAAAAAGCAAGGTTGAAAAACCAAGTGTCCCAGCTGAAACATCAACTCCAGGATCTGGAGGAATCACTGAGGGAGAAATCCCGAAGGGAGGATAGGGAACAAAGGTCAGGAAAATCGCACCGGGTAGAGAAGTCCCATCGATTAGAAAAATCGCGCTACACAGAAAGGTCAGAGGAACGGGAGCCGGAGTATTCCTCTGGTAGACCTGAATATAGAATCCACAAGCGCCACGCTCGTGATGCGCCTAGAGACAGAAGGGAGCAGGGGAGGCATACAGGGAACAAGAGGGCCAAGACTTCGCGATTTCACCCCGTCAGCAACCGTAGTCCTTTCTCTGAGGATATTCTGGCAGATACCCTACCTAGAAGCTACAAGCCTATCTCGCTGGATTATGATGGCACTACCGATCCAGAGGTGCACCTCAATCGGTTTGAAGGGTTAGTCACGTTGCATATGTACACGGAGGGCATCAAGTGCCGCATCTTTTCAACTACGCTTACTGGCCCGGCTCAGTTGTGGTTTGGGATGCTTCCCCCGAACTCTATTCATTCCTTTGAGGATCTACAAACTCGTTTTTTACGTCAGTTCGCGAGTTCGCGGAGGGTAGGGAAATCAGCTCTTTCGCTAATGGATATCAAGCAAGATCAGGGTGAAACGTTGCGGGAATATACAGCAAGATTTAATCTCGCTGCTCTGGAGGTGCCAGAGGCAGAATCGCAAATCAAGAATTGCGCCTATGTCAGAGGACTCAGGCTAGGAATCTTCTTTGACGAATTGCAAATTCGTCCAGCAAGGGATTTTGATGACATTATGGCAAGGTTGCCAGGTTATTTGCAGTTGGAAGATGCCAAGATGGCAAGAAAAGTGGAGAATGATAAGCATAGGGTCAAGAAAGCTGAGGAAGCACCCGAAAGACAGAGACATCAGGAAAGGGCCCCGTTCAGAGGGTTGCCTCCCAGGGTATTGCCACCCCAGGGAGGAATGCCGTCTCAACAGCAGCGCACAGTGAATGAAGTTACGCGGTTTACCGAGTACACACCCTTGAATAAGCCACAAGAAGAAATTTTTCATTTGATAAAGGATCAGCCGTTCTTTCGGGCACCGGGAACCTACCGGACGGGGCCGCCACAGGAGGGGCCTAATAATAAGTTGTGCGAATATCACAATTCCTTCGGGCATTACACGAAATATTGTGGACATCTTAAACACCAATTGGAATTACTGGTGCAGTCAGGGATATCTCGACCACTTCATTGACAGAGGAAATGAGGGCCAGAGGAGGACTGATCAGAGAGATCAGCGGGATCAGAGGGATCAGCGAGATCAGAGGATCAAAGAAATAACCGGGATCAGCGACAAGAGCAGGGAAACAACAGAGATCGCAGGCTTGATGACAATCCGGGATAATCGCAGAGAGGGGGCAGACAGGCAAGCTCCTCCTCCCCCCCATACAGGAGGGAAGTTCACATGATTTGCGGAGAGAACGGGATGCCCACATCAAATCGGGCCAAAAAACAAGTCGTCAGAGCAGTAAAAACAGGGTACTATCCTAAAAGGGTCATGGAAATCACGAATGCAGCGAGAAAGCCTGCGATCACCTTTGGAGCAGAAGATATACGCACATTGATGTACCCGCATGATGATGCGCTGGTCATTACGGCAGACATTGCCGGCTGCATCATTCACCGTATTTTCGTAGATTCGGGCAGCGCTGTAAACATCTTGTATAAGGAATGTCTTCAAAATATGGGAATCAACGCTCATATTGAGCCGACAAACGCCCCTCTGTTTGGGTTCGGGGGAGAAATGGTCATGCCTCTAGGATATGTAGAGCTGCCATTGATTCTTGGTAGTGCAGTTGCGGGCAACAAAACAAGGATGGTACGGTTCTTAGTGGTGGATATGCCTAAACCCTCGTACAATGTCATACTCGGCCGGCCTGCCTTGACGGCGTTCAGGGCGGTTATCTCTTTGTTTCACCTAAAAATGAAGTTTCCAATTGAGGGTGGAAGAGTGGGAGAAGTTTGCGGCGATCAAACAACATCAAAAGCATGCCACGTACAAATGCTCACACAGTCAGCGGGACAGAAAAGGGAAAGACGGACAGAGGGGTCGGACGCTCGGAAGAGGGGGAAAGTGGGCGAGGTGCACGCCCCAGCAGAAGAGCGCCAAGAGTTGGCGGATTTGTTAAAAGACAGAGACTCCACAGAGAAAACCGCGCTGGTGTCCACCAGCTGATGTTTGCAATATGATCGAATTATTTCCAGGGAAAGAGGGTTTCCAGACAAAGGTTGGATCTACCATGAGTGATCAAGTCAGAGAAGAGCTCATTAGCTGTCTTCGGCGAAATGCGGATGTATTCGCATTCAGCACCGCAGATCTAAAAGGAATTGATAGAGAATTAGCAGAGCATTGCCTCAATGTGGATCCCAAGGTTAAGCCGGTGAAACAGCGGACAAGGAATTTTGGGGCTGAAAAGGACGCTGCAATCAGAGAGCAGGTCTATGAGTTACTAAAAGCCGGGCATATTGAGGAGGTGCAATATCCAGAGTGGATCTCAAACGCGGTGATGGTACCCAAGAAAACAAACACTTGGAGGATGTGTGTGGATTTCAGAGATTTAAACTGCCGCTTGTCCGAAGGACCACTATCCTCTGCCGAGGATTGATCAATTGGTGGACTCTACTTCAGGATGTGCCTTATTATCCATGATGGATGCATACCAAGGGTATCATCAGGTAAAGATGAACAGGGGAGACATCGCCAAAACGGCCTTTGCCGTCTGTTGTGGAGTATATGGGTGGAAGAGTATGCCGTTTGGTCTGAAGAATGCGGGAGCCACGTATCAGCGAATGATGGAAAAAATTTTCAAAGACCAACTTGCTAAGAATATCTCAGTATACGTGGATGATATGCTTGTTCGGAGTATGAGGGCAGAGGATCATGTTTCTGACCTGGAGGAGATCTTCACGGTGGTCAGAGACCATCGGCTTATGTTGAATCCAGCAAAATGCACCTTTGGGGTCACAACAGGGAAGTTCTTGGGATATAAAGTCACGCCTGCAGGAATTGAGGTTAACGCCGAAAAGGTCAAAGCTATTATGGAAATGACACCGCCCAGAGGAATCAAGGAGGTGCAGACTCTGAATGGGCGCATCACTGCTCTGAGCAGGTTCATCTCGCGATCAGCAGAGCGGAGCATGCCAGTTTTTCAAAGTATTGAGGAAGGGCAGTAAGTTTCTGTGGACAGAGGAATGTCGAGCCGCATTTGAGGATCTTAAAGTGTACCTAGCGAAACTCCCTACTCTGACCAAGCCGGTCCCGGGAGAAACGTTGTATCTATATATAGCGGTGGGAGAGGATGCCATCAGCTCTGTGCTTATCAGGGAAGAAGGAAGCCATCAGAAGCCCATCTATTTCGTCAGCCGAATTATTCAAGGTTCTGAATTGAATTATACAGAGATTGAGAAGGCTGCTCTGGTAGTCATGATTACGGCAAGAAAACTGAGACCTTACTTCTTGTCACATCGGGTGGTGGTGCGCACTGCTTTACCTTTCAAACAAGTTTTGGGACGCCCGGATTTGTCAGGGAGAATGGTTAAGTGGGCTGTGGAGTTGGGGGAGTATGACGAGGATTATGAACCGAGAACGACGATCAAGGCGCAAGCGCTGGCAGATTTCCTACAAGAAACAACTCGGCGTCCCGTGCCAGAGTTCTGGGTTGCTTTCGTGGATGGATCAGTAACAAAAGAAGGGTGTGGAATCGGGGTTTATATCACTTCGCCGGGTTATGGGACATACCAGTTCGCCATCAAATTCACTTGTCGGTTATCCAACAATGAAGCGGAATATGAGGCCGTGGTCAGAGGGGCTCATATCTTGTCAGAGCTTAAAGCCGAGTGCGTCATCATAAAGACAGATTCCCAGTTGGTTGCCCAACAGTTCTCGGGAGGTTATAATATCAAGGATCAAAGGATGAAGGCGTACCATACCAAAATTAGCGAAATGAAAGAAAAGTTCATGGAATTTAAGCTCGAACAGATTTCTCAGGAGGAAAACACGAAGGCCGACCTACTGGCGCGCATGGCTAGCGCAGTAGAGCAAACTTGGAGCGACGAGATTATCTTACTCTGTGATACCAGAGAGATGGAGACTTCGCAAGTGTTCTCGGTAGAGATCAGGGACGATTGGTGAGCTCCGATTATACACTTTCTGAAGACAGGGGAGCGGCTGAGCAGAGAATCCAATCAGAGGGCTCGCTATGAGAACTACTGCTTAATCAACGACCAACTCTTCAAACGATCTTTCACTAAACCTTTGCTAAAATGTTTATCTCCAGAGGAAGCTAATTTTGCTTTGCAAGAAATTCATGCAGGTTGCTGCGGTGGGCATACGGGATTTCGGGATCTTGTGCGCAAAATTATCCGGGCCGGGTTCTATTGGCCTCACATCAACAAGGAGGCCAGAGAGTTCGTCCGCAAGTGCGAAGCTTGCCAGAGACATGCAGGGCGAATCAATGTACCAGGGGAGCCTATGGGTGTTATGTACGCGGCATGTCCGTTTGACAAATGGGGCATTGATATAGTCGGGAAGTTGCCTACAGCACCGGGAGGGAAATGCTTTCTCATCGTGGCAGTAGATTATTTTTCTAAATGGGTCGAGGCCGAGGCTGTGGGCAAGATTGATGAAGTTACAGTGGAGCGCTTTATTTGGAGAAACATCTGTTGCAGATTCGGGGTACCAAGAATCATTGTATCTGATAACGGGACTCAGTTCACAGGGCAAATGATCGCGGATTTCTGCGACCGAATGGATATCACACAGCGTTTTGTCTCGGTGGCCCACCCACAAGCCAATGGCCAGGTGGAGCTGGCTAACAGAACTATTTGTGAAGGGATCAAGAAGAGACTGAATCAGAGCAGAGGGAAGTGGGTTGAAGAATTGGATACCGTCCTCTGGGCTTATCGCACCAGTCCAAAGACGGCAACAGGGGAGGCTCCTTTCACGTTGGTATATGGATCCAATGCAGTGGTACCAGCAGAAGCCAGATTGGAATCATACCGCATTATCACTTATGATACGGAACACAACGCCGATCTTCGAAGAACAGAGCTCGACCTTGTGGAAGCACAGCGAGAGGAAGCTCAAATCCGAGCAGCAAAATATAAAAGTGTCATCAAAGCAGGGTACGACAAAAGGATCAGAGCAAGAAAACTGGTCAAGGGCGATCTAGTATTGAAAAGAGCAGACGCGTTAAAGGCGGTGGGCAAGTTTGAAGCAAATTGGGAAGGACCATTTATCGTTACAGAGGTTTTGGGTGGCGGAGCGTACATATTGTCAGATTCAGACGGCAGAACTCTCCCCAGGCCATGGAATATAAACACACTCAAAAAGTTCTATGTATAACTGCTATTTAGCAGGAGTAATCATTTGTAGACCGGATACTCTTTTTCTCCACAGGGGTTTTAACGAGGTCCGGGGCCATGATATCAATAAAACAGATATGTGGTTCTAGGGAATTCCCTGATGTTGTGTTTGTTTATTTCAATTATCGTTTTCTTACGTTACATATGCCGTTTAACATGTTCATGCAGAGCATTGCACATGTCACCAGAGGGGGGAGTAGGGTGGATACCCGTAATCCCCAATTTTCAAATTCAAAGTACAAACTGCTTCCCAGCAGGATAAGGGAGAAATAAATACAAAAACTGCTTCTTAGCAGGTCAAAGGGAAAACAAAAACATCAAGAGCTGACGACTTCGCCTCCATGTGTCAACACTTCAAGCTTTTTTCTTCCATCGGGGAATACTCATCCCAGATCTACCGCAGATCCACCCCGGATCTACTCCACACCTGCAGAATACCAAGAAAAGCAACAAGTCAAAGTGCCAGAGGGAAAGAATGCGGAGGAAAAGACCAATCAACTTCCAGATCTCGGGAAACTGGTAATAATGCTCTCAAATACGGGAAGTCCCCTCCTCACAATCACAAAGCTAGAGACCTGCACTGGAAGCACAGAGGAAAAAGCGAAGCCTTCAAGGATATGAATGTTCTGAGGGGAACTTCCCTTATTTGAGTACTTTACAACCAAGCTAGGAATGGTTCAGGGGGGAAACTTTCTTCAGGAACCCTGGAGATAAAACTCTCAAGCGGGGGAGAGTCCTGTCTTTTCAATATACAACCCCTTAACAGGACTCGCTCCCCCGATTGAGAGCTTTACAACCAAGATGGGGAAAGATACAGGAAAGGAGAGACAAAGGGTCGGGAGATCTAGGGTCTGAGAAGAAGGTGGAAAAGAGCAGGGGGAGCCTCCTGTAAGAATCTCGGAGATAAAACCCTCAGGCGGGGGGGAGTCCTGTTTATTCAGTCACCAACGGGCGCCGGCGTACTTTCGCAAAAGGACTCACTCCCCTGACTGAGGGCGTTACAACCAAGATAGGAAGGCATTTTGAGCCAAAAAGACGGGAGATCTAGGGTTTGAGAGGAGAACAGTTTGGGGGCGGCGAAAAGAAAATAAGGGATTCTGAGCTAGGTCATGAAGGGGAGAAGGGTATATATAGAGACGGTATTGGGCCTGAGAAAGGGGACAAGAGGTAATGGGCTTATGCGAATTCATGGGCCGGAGAAGGGAGTAAGAAGTAATTGGGCCAACATGTTCATAACAGAGTATTGCACATGTCACCAGAGGGAGGAGTAGGGTGTATACCCGTAATCCCCAATTTTCAAATTCAAAAATGACTTCTCAACAAGTAAAGGGAAAAACAGAGGGATCACGCTCCAGCAGAGCAGAGGGAAGCGCTCGTAAGCCGCAAAAGTTGGTTGCGCCATCCGGGCCTTCCATGCTCCGCGCAGAGGGAGGGAAGCGCTCGTAAGCCGCGAAAGTTGGTTGCGCCATCCGGGCCTTCCATGCTCCGCGCAGAGGGAGGGATACTATTTAATCGTAAGCCGCGAAAGTTGGTCGTGCCATCCGGGCCTTCCATGCTCCGCGCAGAGGTGGCACATAATCGTAAGCCGCGAAAGTTGGTTACACCCCCCGGGTCCTCCATGCTCCGCGCAGAGGTTGTCCTTAACCGTAAGTCACGAAAGCTGGTCGCACCCCCCGGGTTTTCCATGCTCCGCGCAGGGTGTTCTTTCAATCGTAAGCCGCGAAAGTTGGTCGTGCCATCCGGGCCTTCCATGCTCCGCGCAGAGGTGGCACATAATCGTAAGCCGCGAAAGTTGGTTACACCCCCCGGGTCCTCCATGCTCCGCGCAGAGGTTGTCCTTAACCGTAAGCCACGAAAGCTGGTCGCACCCCCCGGGTTTTCCATGCTCCGTGCAGGGTGTTCTTTCAATCGTAAGCCGCGAAAGTTGGTCGTGTCATCCGGGCCTTCCATGCTCCGCGCAGAGGTTGCACATAATCATAAGCCACGAAAGTTGGTTGCACCCCTCCTGGGTCCTCCATGCTCCGTGCAGAGGTTGCACTTAACCGTAAGCCACGGAAGTTGGTCACACCTCCCGGGTTTTCCATGTTCCGTGCAGGGGGTTACTATTTAATCGTAAGCCGTGAAAGTTGGTTGTGCCACCCGGGCCTTCCATGCTCCACGCAGAGGGTTACTATTTAATCGTAAGCCGTGAAAGTTGGTCGTGCCACCCGGGCCTTCCATGCTCCACGCAGAGGGTTACTATTTAATCGTAAGCCGTGAAAGTTGGTCGTGCCACCCGGGCCTTCCATGCTCCACGCAGAGGGTTACTATTTAATCGTAAGCCGTGAAAGTTGGTCGTGCCACCCGGGCCTGCCATGCTCCACGCAGAGGGTTACTATTTAATCGTAAGCCGTGAAAGTTGGTCGTGCCACCCGGGCCTGCCATGCTCCACGCAGAGGGTTACTATTTAATCGTAAGCCGCGAAAGTTGGTTGCACCCCCCGGGTCCTCCATGCTCCGCGCAGAGTGCTCAAGCCTGGATGGGAAGCAGCTCGGATGGGAAGCAGCTCGGATGGGAAGCGCGAAATCATTGACAAAGAAATTAACCAAATCCTCGGAAGAGGAGGCGGTGGAATCCCTATCGTAAAGGTTAACCAAATCCTCGTAAGAGGAGGCGGTGAAGCTTTTACCAGAAGGGTCATCAAAATCCTCGCCAGAGGAGTCTGCGAAATCCTCGTCAGAGGAGTCCGCCAAACTCTTGCCAGAAGAGTCAATCAAAATCCTCGCCAAAGGAGTCTGCGAAATCCTCGTCAGAGGAGTCCGCCAAACTCTTGCCAGAAGAGTCAACCAAAACCCTCGCCAGAGGAGCCTTCCAAATCCTTTCCAGAGGAATCAACCAAATCCTTGCCAGAGGAGGCGGTGAAATCCCTTCCGGAGGAAATCAACCAAATCCTCGTCAGAGGAGGTGGTGAAATCCTTTCCAGAAGAATCAATCAAAGCTCTTGTCCGAAGGAATCAACAGAACCCCCACAGCGGAAACCAGAGAAATCTCGAAGGAGAAAATCAAAGAAACATCGACAACGAGCACAATGAGTCAAACCAGGCCAAGCACAAATCCAACATGAACGTGAAAACAACAAAAACAACACAAGTAATGAAAGGGAAAAAGCAGTACAAGCAGGGAAGAAATTTCATATAAACAGGCCAAGAAGGCATAGTTTCATATCAAAAACAGGAGGTAAGTATTAAGTTCATACAGACCAAAAAATTACAAAAATTTTATTAACTCAGGCAGGAGGAACGGAAGCATCTCTATCAATGGCAGAAGGGGCAGGAGCAGAGGCAGATGAAACCGGGGGAGGAACACCACTCGTAGAGACTTGGCCAGAAACGGCTCCCTCTGCGAACACGGGCAGCATGCCAGCTTCCTTCACCGCGGGAAGACGGACCCCCAAGTCCAGCAATTTCACAGCTTCTTGTACAAACGTTTTTTCATCTCGATACAGGGAAAAAAGCTGATCCATCGCAGAGGAGGAGGAAGCGGAATCTTCAGAAACAGAGGCCGCCAAATCAGAGGGCAGAGGAGGCACCACACCATACTGGGAAAAACTCCGGGTACTTTTGTTGGTGGGATCCCGCAGCCGGTTCACAAAGCCCGCCAGGGAAGCAGAGACAACAGGCACATACAATGGAGCGGAGGGCACTGAAGCAGACCCAACCCCAAAGGCGAAATAGGGAATGGCCCTCTCCAGCACTGGATACCACCATTCTGGTTTTTTCGGAGAATTCGCAGGGATCCCCATCAGCTTATTTATTTCCTCATCATTGAGGTTATCCATCAGGGCATGCAAATCCAGGGTAGCGAGCTGCTCCGAGGTCGCCCCTGCCATTTCTAACGCCTTGGAAGCGGACTGCTGTATCACATAGGCAAAGAGGGGTCCGAAATCCTCCAGGTATTCTTGAGTCCGCTTGAAGGCCGCCAAGGTGCCTTCCAGCATCAACCCCAGAAAGTGTTGACCCTGCGGAGACAAGAAATACTCCAGGCGCTGATCTCGCGCCCCCAGGACGTAGGCACGATTCTGTGCTTCCACGAGCGTCTTCTTCCAATCACGCCGAGTCGCCTTGTAGGCTTCCTCATATCCAGCCTTGAACCTAGCCAGGTTCTCATGACTTTCCTTGGTTACCCTTGTTAGTTCAGAAACCAGGGAAGACTTCTCCACATCTGCTTGGGCCAGCTGAGCCTTCAACTCAGCTATCTCTGCTTCAGCCTTACTCAGACATTCCACCACCCCAGCGACATCATCATCACGCTTGGCGATGTCCGCCTGCTCCTTCTCTCTTTCTTTTTCTGACATATCATAGTCATGAATACACTTAACAGCTCCCCACATCCGAGCTTCCACCTGCAAGAAGACAAAAAGGATTCCGACAGAACAATAAAGAGGTTAGTAATTTCATTTTTACTATGATAAAAAGTATAAAAAGTAAGGTACCTGAAGAGCCAACTGGCACAACTGAGTAACTAAAACCCCCCGGGTTAACTTCTCCACTTTCTCCTGGTCCTTGGAATGGACACGAGCTATCAAGGCATCAACTAACGCCTGCCCCGACAGACTCGAAATCGGCCCAGGAACAATATCCTCTGGTTCTTCGGCAGAGGCCACAGCTTTGCCCTTGCATTTCCCACCTACAGAGGGGAGGGTCTTTAATCCACCGGCAGGCTTCTTCGCTGGTTCCCTACCCTTTCCCCCGGTGGAAGGGAGGACCTTCGAACCACCAGTGGACTTCTTCGCTGGCTCCTTAGACTGACCGGCCTTCTTCAGGCCTTCTTGTTTCTCCTTCTCCCCCACGGAGATCAGGGAACCCCTCTTCCTTTTCTTAGAAAGTTCAGTCAGGGTGACACCGGGGACCGAGTCAGGTGAAGGAACTTCATCAGTAATATCCACAATCTGGATATCCCTTTCACAGGTGCCAGAAGCACCATCAGTACTGGGACGCCTGCTCCTATGAACAAGGGCGCCTGCATCAACCTCTTCTACATCAAAGGGGGGGAGGCTTCCACATTCCCCTCCGGGACTTCTACCACAGGAGGGAGGGCGACCAGCTCGGCTTCAATTGGCTGTTCTGAGGGGCCTGTCCCAGAAGCAGAACCCCCGGTACCATGCTCCTCACTGGGAACAGGAGAAGCAATAGTGGGCAGATTGTCCCCGCACTTCTTCTTCCAAGACATGTCTGCAAATCAAAATGCTATACCATTAGCATCAGGGTAACAGAAGTTAATGTATTTTTCTATCTCATATTTTTTACCTATCGATTTCTTTGGATATAGGGGAAATAGATCATTATGTGCCAGTGCCGAATTGTTCTCAACAAGATATTTACAGTCTAAGGGCTGGGCCTCGTTCATAGCATTAAGATGAGCTATAATACTCAGATCACGGGTTAAGGGGGCATCGGAAGAGGCTGGTTTATAAGTAGTGCGAGGGTTATGCCACTCCAGCTCCGAAATGTGATAATCGCGCCAAGTGCCGAAGAGGGTGCGCACATAACAGTAATAGCTCAGAAAGCCCTTATCAAGGGAATTTAGAGAGGAGAGAAATGTAGTAGGATATTTGGGAAGACTAGCAAAACTATACAGGGGACTGCCCTGCATGCGAAGAGATTGGGTTTGACAGAACAGTTTGGCGGTATCCCCAACACCGTGAGCCCGACATAGAATATGGAAGGCATATAACCTTCGGATAGCAGAGGGGGTGACTTGAAAGAAAGGGATGCGAAAATGGTTACAAACATCAACCAGAAGGGTAGGAGGAGGGAGCCTTAGGCCAGTATCTATTTGGGCTTTCCAGATGACTATCACCTTGGGATGGCGAAGGCTTTCGGGGGGTGTTGAACCTTTAGAGAAGGCTTCGAATTTTAAACCTTCGGGGTGTCGGCACTTACTCTTCAGTTTCTCCACCGCTGCGACACCAAGACGGGATTCGGGAACACGCTTGGGAGGTTGGGGTGTCTTTCTGGTTCTCTTTTTAGATGGAGAGGGACTCGGAGT
This sequence comes from Salvia miltiorrhiza, assembly GCF_028751815.1. Taxonomy (NCBI): domain Eukaryota; kingdom Viridiplantae; phylum Streptophyta; class Magnoliopsida; order Lamiales; family Lamiaceae; genus Salvia; species Salvia miltiorrhiza. The sequence goes on along the minus strand of NW_026651486.1, from coordinate 539,390 downwards.
AGCTTGGGAATTGTGAGAGAAAGAGGAGGAAGGAAGGTTTTCGAGTTCCTGGGGTTGGGGAGAAGAAGATGAAGAATTTTGAGGGGAAGGCGAATGCGAGAGCTGAGGAGCGGAAGTAGAGGCCATTATCAGAAATACCAATACTAGGGTTTTCTAACACGCTCAATCAGAGCACCAACAAACTTCAAAACTACTTGCACTGATCACAAATAATGGGGAAGAAAAAAGATACGCAAATTACCTAGGGCAGAGAAAAATGGACGGTAAAAACCGGAGCGGAGGTATCGCGGGAAATACGCCGGAACAGGGAGAAAATCGTCGGAATTTGCAGATAGAAGAATTTGAGAAAACTGGAGAAGAAGAATAGTGAAAAATGGGAGTTCGAATCGACTAAGTAAAAATATACGCGGGCAACTACCAACATGCGGGATGAACGACACGTGGCATACGGAAATAAATCGACGGCTAAAAACCCCTACGGAAAGGCGAAAAGACGCAAAGGCTAAAAAGTAACCTCGGGGTACGGGAAAAAGCACTGTAGATCGGGCAGGCATTTAATGCAGGTGACGTCATCCATGCGGGCGAATCCTCTGACTAGTTGCACTATTCCAGAAGTGAACTAGCCAGACCAGGGGGGGAGTGACAAAAACACCAGAGAGCAACTTACAGGACTTACCTTTATTTTCGTAAAATATTAGAGTGTTTATATCTTCATGACTTGCAGGGATCAGGGAAAACATCATAGCACCAGCTTTAACAATACTACAATGGTTGAACACGAAGAATACCCGGTTCAACCAGACTAGAGGGGGGAGTGGTTGATGAGGAGTAATATGTGCAGAGTAGGGAAAGAATACAAATCAGAGGAATCGACCCCACTGGCGGGACGAATATGGCAGAAGAGATACACTCACCAGAGAAGTCAATTCCATCAGAGAAGTCAATTCCATCAGAGAAGTCAATTCCATCAGAGAAGTCATCCCCCTCAGAGAAGTCACCATCGCCAGAGAAGTCCTCCACGCCAGAGAAGTCATCCGTGCCAGAGAGATCGCCTCTTTCAGAAGGATCGCCAAAGACGCGGAGGATTTTCCCGCGTGAAGATGAAATTCCTGATATACCCTTCAATCACGTCAAACGCATGCACTAGCATCGATTTTACCTTTTTACCCTCAATTGTAATCTATAAATAGGTCTCGTGCTCGTGTATTACATTTACGTTATCTGATACTTTTGAATATAACATCTATTTTCCTCTAGTGCAAAGTTTCCGATCATTCACTTCGTCTTCTTCAGTCAATCGCACTAGGTATAGTTTATGATTTCACTTTGTAGTTTTAGGTGTTGGTTTCATAAAACACCAATAACATTTTAGGGCAAATTGCATGAAAATACCCCACTTTATTTCAAATTTAATTTTTTGACAAACTTTTTTTTTGTTGCAAAAATTTGAACGAGCTTTCGATTTGTTGCAATGTCCGGCCCGTTAAATTTTCGGGCCAAATTAAATCTTAGTTGGCAGCCCGGCTGCCACGTCATCTTCTCTTCCTCCTCCTCCTCCTCCTCCCACGTCATCTTCTCTTCTTCCTCCTCCTCCTCCTCCTCCTCCTCCCACGTCATCTTCTCTCTCTCTCTTCCCCCATCTCTCTCGGCGGCAGAAACCACAGCCACCAATCGTCGGCGCCCGCCGCCCCCTACCCATCCCCACTTCAGCGCCGCCACTTTCCCCTCCCCAGACCCCGTCGCCCCTCCCCCTTCCTAGACCCTGTCGGACCTCCCCCTCCCTCTCCCCGCTTTTCCCTATTTGCTCCATTTCTGAGATTGCTAAATCGTTTCTCCAATTAACCAGCTCCAATCTAAAAACAATTTCCCCATTCGAATCCCTAAACCCTAAATCACAGATCTGGAAATAATATGGGAATTCAGGCAATTTCCTAAACAATTTCCCCATTCGAATCGTAGTGAATGGAGAGAGCTTTAGTGGTGATTTTGACATGGAGGAATGGAGGGGTCCGACGGGGTCTAGGAAGCGGAGGGGGACGAAGTGGTTGTTTGGTGGTGAATGCGGGGAGGACGAAGCTTCAAAGCGTCTAGGCGGATATGGGCTTCAGATCTGTGGCCGCCTTCTTCATTCTTCAATTTCTGATTTGGAGGCGGCGAGGTTGTTGGGTATCTGGGACGATGGAGGTCGGAAGTCCGGCGAGTTGTTGGGAATTTGGGGGCGGCGACCGTTGCTGCAGAGGTCCTAGAATTCAGGGAGGAAGTGGCGGGCGATGGAGGAATTGAGACAGAGGGTGAGAGCCGTCGAGGAAGAGAGGGAAGGGGGAAGAGAGAGAGGGGGTGACGTGGGAGTGGAGGGTGACGTGGGAGGGGAGGGTGGGTGTGATTTGGCGTTTTTAATGCCACGTTGGCAGCCGGGCTGCCAACTAAGATTTAATTTGGCCCGAAAATTTAACGGGCCGGACATTGCAACAAATTGAAAGCTCGTTCAAATTTTTGCAACAAAAAAAAAGTTTGTCAAAAAATCAAATTTGAAATAAAGTGGGGTATTTTCATGCAATTTGCCCTAACATTTTACCTTATATTCTCTACATCTCATTACAAGTGTCATAGTTTGTTTCGGCACAAGAATTTAAGTGGATATGATTAAAAAGTGATGAAATCCACTTTTATTTTGTGTGAAAAATAAAATTAAAGTGAAAATAATTAAAAGGCAAAAAGTGGCGGAGTCCACTTTCTTATTTTAAAAATATGACACTTTTTATAAGACAATTCAAAAATATAAATAGAACACTTATTATGGAACAATACACATAATATAAAGATAACAATATATTAAGGGAAATGTATATAACACTATTGATCGTTAATGTGACCATACTCCTCTTAATCATAATAATATAACTTTGTCACTTACTAACATGACTATTTATCATAATTTCACACATTATATACAATATATTAGTATAAAATTGATGAATATAGCCTAAATATATTAATTTTGTATGAAGTCACGAATTTTCAATAATAACGAGTTCGTACCAACTAACCTAACAAAATTTGCCCCGAGCTAAATGTTTATTAACTCCTAACCGAGTTGCCTAATCTAGCCACCGAACCTAACAGTACGCCACGCTACATAGGTTGTACCCTGCCGTAAAAAGAAATGGCAGTTGTGTAAATGTAACGACATACCGAGCCCCTTTTACACAGAAACACAGTATATAAATTGTCGAAATGTCTGACCATAGAAAATTTGGTAGGGAGCTTCATTTCTCTGGCTCTCTTTCTTCATCAATTTCTCCGAAGCTTCCCCGTTTTCAGCCCTTTTATATTAATTATCTCTTTTCTTTATAGATAATATTTACGTACGTCTGAATCTTTAGCTCAGTGTGTTTAGTGTGTGTCCTTAACCGAGTGGGTTTTGTAGAGGAGTTTTCACAGAGACTTTTTCTTGACACGAAATTGGGAATTTTTTTGTAGACGGAAATGGAGTCCGATTCGTGGTCTCGGATTTCGAGTTACTCTAGGCGTTATCGATCTCGATCAGGTGGGTTTGGTTCTGAGAAATTTTTGGAGCTTTTATGTGGAAAAACTTGTTGCTTTGTATGGATTTTTTAAGGAAACTTGGTGAAACGTTTTTTGTTTAGTTTCGAGGGAAATTTGAGCTAGATTGTATTTTTTTCTTTTGGGGGGATTTTCTTGGTTGGGTATGGTAATTAATAATTGAATTATCCGAATGAGGAATTTGGGATTTTGATTTGGATAATTGGTTTATTTTCTTTTTAGCTGTTTTTAATTTTGGAAGCACATTTAGGTAGCTTGGTTATTCTTCTTGTGTGAAATTTCAGATTTTATCTCTCAATAATTAAAGATATTTGAATCTGTTGAATGATTTTGTCCTATTCTGTACAATTTTCTCACGAAAAGGGTGCTGGAAATTGTTGCAAAAGTCATGGAGATTTGGATGGATTTTTTTTATTGTTCTGTGGACATGCAATGCTCTATTAGGGTTCTGTGTTTTAAACTTGTAATTTATAAACAAAAAATAAGTAAGTTTTATCCTTTTCTCCGCCTAGTAACGACTTTTCAATTCAGCTTTGCTTGCGAAACTTCTAATGTTTGGGATTGTATTTGTCATATGGCATGAGCTGGTGAAGAAAGTTTGTTTCTTTTTCATTTCTTGTTTAAAGAATTCTTATTATGAGAAACCCTTTTGATCTTTGAGTTCCAATTTATCCTTCTTGTAAGATGTAATGAAATTCAGAAATATGTTTCAATCTTTTTAAGCTGTGTCAGAGATATGCAAGTTCGATTTTGTTATTTCTTTATGTAATGTAATGGTGGGATGACTTATGCGCTGCAGATGTATATCATGGAGAAGAGTTTGAAGGAGAGGAAGAGCTCAAGTCCGAGTTTCTCTGTCCATTTTGCAGTGAGGATTTTGATGTATTAGGGCTTTGTTGTCATGTTGATGAAGAGCACCCCGTTGAAGCTAAGAATGGGGTACCTACATTGCAACTTTCTCTTTCGTATAGTTATTTTTGGTGTTTATTTGTGCGTAATTAGCTGCATTTTGATCAAGAGAGCATTTGGTCTTGTCCTTATCATGCTTGCTTATGACCACATGGAATTAGTTAAGAGCTTTGCTATAGCTACAAAAGACGGCTTTAAATGAGATCATGGGACTTTGGTATAGGATTGCAATTGCAGAAAGTTGTTTACTTTGCATAATTGTGCTTGTACGTAGATGCACATGCTAAGAAAACAATGGTTCATTTAGTTTTATTCCTTATGCTAATCTTGAGGCACATCTTAGGTTGTGATACAAACAATTGGATGAATGCATACTTGTAATGTGTAAATAGACGATTTCCTCATGTACTGTGCTCCTTTACCTTTAGCTGTATAATCACGACATGCTATTAAAAATTCGCAATTAGGGTCTTGGGCGTATTAAAAGTTCGCAATTAGCTGTATAATCACAGCATACTTGTATGTCAATCAGAGAAACAAGTCATGATTCACAAAACGCACTCGTTTCCATTACCTTATCAATTTACACATTAATGCCACCTGCTGCCAACATGCAACCGTTTCTTGAAGTTATTATGCAATATTCCTATTTTTCATCTTTGTGAGGACAACTATTTAAATTCTTGGACATTATGCTTGGACTTACCAACCAGCCTTTGTAGTTGTGTTTCGACTTGATTTGACACATGGTTAAAAATATTGATATACTGAATCATTACAATTCGTGATTAATCTAAATTGTATGCTTTGGTTAATATTCTGATGGTTTTTATTTGCATATGCAGGTATGTCCCATTTGTGCAAAAAGGGTCGGATCAGATTTGGTTCACCATCTGACCATGCAGCATGCAAGTTTACTAAAGATATCCTTTTGAAAAATGCCAAATGCTTCTTCTTGCTATTATATTCACCATCAAATCTCTTCCTCGTATCTTATTTTACAATAAAATGGAGACCGTGTTTTTTCCTTGACCACAAATCTCACGTGCAGCGAAGGAGAAGACTGAGGAAAGGTGTATCTAATTTTCCACTTTCCATCTTCAGAAGAGAGTTGAGGGATGGAGGAAGCCTACATTCCCTTCTTGGTGGATCTTCAATTCCGGTTTCTTCCTCACATATAGAACCCGACCCACTGTTAACGTCGTTCATATACAATCCACCCGATGCTGATGAGTCATCAAGTGTTCGACCTTTATCATCTGTCGAGGAGTGCACAGTTGTCGACAACCATGCAGGGGATTTGTGCAACAGGTAGAGCTATAATCTTTGCCTAATTCTTGGTTTTGTTATGCACTTCTCTCGGATAGTTGTTCATCTTTTTGATGTTTTGGAATTTGTGGTGATGACTCAGAGTCGTGCAAAAGTGCCCATTGTCGGATGAAGATCTGAGGGAGAAGACTCGAAGGTGTGAATTCGTGCGGGGCCTTGTGATGTCGACTTTTCTTGATGATTTATGAGCAATGATATATGGGGGGGTTTTGAAAATGGAGACCTATTTTCGGAGAGATTAAGGTTGTGAGGAAACAGCCAGAGTGAGGAAATAGAGCTAAGTTGTCTCTTTCTACCTAGTATGTGATGTATGTGACAACATATTTATGTGCAGAATAAAACTATGAATCTACTAGTATGTAATATGCATTTATATGCATGTTGTTTTCACATAAGCCCATCCTTTGGATGTGGTGTAACCTCTCTCTCTCTCTCTACTAAGGAGTTTTCCTCAGTGTGTTTTTTTTGTGTGTGAAGGTGGTAATTAGACATCTAATCTTTTGCACTGTTTGAACCCAAATTACTTATTGTGTCCCATTCTTCGACGTGGCATAATTTCAATGCTGATGAAATTATACATTAAGCAAAACTTGGAATTGCAAATGTGATTAATTGATTCCTATTGTAAAAAATCTAAATCCAAGCACTGCATATTCGTAACGCATTCGTAGTGAGCAGAGTTCTCGGATTGGTATATTAGATGAGCCGAGGTTTGCATTCAAATGGCATATAAATATCTACAAATATGGGTATGAATTTGGTTCTTGACCCAATTTCACCCATGATTTCTCACAAGCGTTGAAGACCAAACTATAAAGTTCAAAATGTTTGATTGAAAGAAAAAAAAATGGTAAAGCTAAATGACTTGTATATGCATGCTTTATTCTAATCACTTAATGGAAACTAATCAAAGTTATTTCAATTATAAATTAATCATATCAATTGCATCATTGGTAGAGGAAAAAGTTAACCTTTCCAAGCACTATATAGAGACCTAGATCATATCACAAATTTTAATCCAAAATTCAAATTAAGACGCAAGCAATATAAACAGTGCTATATATAGTGTTAATTCTCATATGATCAATTTTCTAAATTCAAAACAGTTGGAGAAATCTCCAACTATCACAAATTTAGATTTGCACTCTATAAATCCAGATGACCTGAAATAAATAAATAAATACCAATACATCATCAAGAAAAACAATAAAAACTACAAAATTCAAACTTAACCACACATTGCAATTTGCACCAGGTTATTAATATACAATCTATAAGGAATACATAGCCAAAAGGTTGTATACATGATATACTACTATTCGTCATCATCAGGCAGCCTAATCAGCAAAGACGGCCCGGATTTAAAAAAAAAAAAAGATTAGAGAGAGAAAGAGAAGACAGGGCCAGTAAGACAATTATCCATCATTCAGAAGTTCAAAATCCATCACCAAACATCTAATATCTGCATTTGGTTGTAGGAAGCTACTTACTAGGGCGGGTGTCAAAACTTCCTCTACACCATAATCGGCATCTCCCGCGCACAACTCCATCATCATCTGCTATGTAGACGCACACATGCTCACACCGCTTGCAGCCTGTATCGTGGTAAGGATGAGAGGGGTCTACCCTGCTGACGGCAGTATAGAGTTTGTTAGAGAGGAGGAGTTCTTGCGGTTATCGTACTATCTCCAGTAAGTGTTGTGCGACATGAAGAAGTTGTAGTCAGGATGATCGACTTGCAGTAGTCGAAGCCAATTATCAGCAGCTCGTGAGAGAGAATTAACTTTCTGGCCTTCATAAACTCCATCCCCATTCCAGTCTGCGGCTTTGAACTTGTAAGAAACAAGTCCAAAGGTAGGCAGCGAGAGCTTGCTACTAGCATCATACCCACCTTCATTGAATGTACACATGAGAACGAGTTTTAGTATAACTTTAACAGCAAAAACAACGAACTACGAAGTCGTAATGATTATATCAGATTGTGAACCCTGTTTTGGGCAGTAATGTGAATACATCTAGTTGCAAGCACAAAATAGCGATAGAGAATAAAACAAGAAATGTAAAGATAAGTAGGAAATCACCTTTAACAGGTTTTGCAAGTGAATGGAAAGTCAAGAAACATGCATCAACATTTTGTAGAGTTGGGCCTACAGGTATCCTATATATGGGGTACCTGCAAAACAAGACACCAACTCTCTCAATGAGAACAAGATGACATCATCACCAAGCCATTCAAGTCTTGTTTGAGAGAGAGCTTACCAAGCAACAGACATCCAACTTGAAGGAGTCAGATCACAACTCCTGTATGTTTTTAGCTCAGGAACATGAGAGGCAAGTTTTGACATCTGTTGATTGCAAGCAAACACAACCTTTTAAGGTAAATGCCAGAATTCTTATAGAATGTCAGAAAATGGTCAATAAGACATCAAGACTTGCCTTATCAGCTAGTGGTTCACGATGAAATGGGAGCTCCCTTTCAAAGTATTCAAAGATAAGTAGACCAGGGGGGTTGCTAATATCATCTGCATCAACAGATGATTCCATAGAAGGGTTGTTTCTCCCTGCATATCTTCTAAATCCATGGCCAATATTGTTCTTCTGGTTCCAAGATCCCCGAGCATCATTGGCACCTCTGTCAGTTCCTTCACTTTCCCCATCAGTACTTGTCCCCCTGGAGGAATTAGCATCACTTTCCTCACCAGGTCTCCTGTCAGTACGTAAAGTCAGACACAATATAATGAATTATTGCCGCCTTTGAACACTTATAATCAGCATACCAAGATACCAACTACAAATGTGTGCATGTGTTGGCCTAGCAGTAGCAGTAGAGTGGTAAATGTAGGTCTTGGGTTCAAGTCCACCGTGGTGCGGTCTTTAATTACTTATTTAATTGTTAATTTATCAAAAAAAAAAAAAAAGATGCCAACTACAAATATCCAGGCCTTCAGAAAATGTTGGTAGAAGTGGATAAACATATTGGAGCACAACAACTTTTTCGGCATTATTAAATAAATTCACCCACTCACCAGAGACTCTTTTCATCATTTTCATATTCATTCCACTCAGCACATATGACCCTTAAATGACTTGCAAGAAACTACAGCTATCAAATAACTGTCTTGATAGCAACATTCAAGTAAAATTTTGCACTCAAGAGCTCAAGACAGGAGTAAACAATTTGCAAGCATGGCAGCATATTCAAGGGTTCTACACTACTACTAGTAAAATGCACCTACAAGTCTATGGGAGCAACTCCAAATGATGCTTACGTCTTACCTCACAGTTCCTGGACACATTGATATGTCTTAAACAAAGTACTCGTGAGTAACTTGGCAATGAAAACTAAAAGATTTAATCTAACTAAAATACTAGAGGTAGTCATGCTGACAAAACTAATACCCCAAAACAAATGAAGAAATTAAACAAATTGAGAATACAAACTCACCTTTGTTCCACGACGCGGCGTGTTGGATCTATATACAATTGGATACCAGATAGGGATGGTACGTAATATTGGACAACAGAATCACTCTCATTCCAAAGGAGGGGAACTCCAACTCCATATACACTCCACTCCCTGAAAGATTCCCAAAGATCCCCGAGAATGAAGTACGGATGGAACTCAGTACCACGATTTCTCCACGATCTCATACTTGTCTGCAAATCTCCAAATGCATCAAATTAGACTGCCAATATTTCATTTATAATTGTAGTATCATAATATGAAACTGAAATTTACATGAAATCCAAAAATTATGCTCACAATGACATTGATGCAAATAGTTAATTATGGTTTAGTTAAGTTGAGATGAAGGTGGTTCGAGCTTGAAGAAAAATCACCAGTAATACAATTGTTTTTCTATCAAATTTCGGGCCTTGAACTATTGTTTCACTAGAAGAACCAATAATCTTCTAACTTTTCTCTCTTCACTTCAGTTTTTAGTAAATGAATCATTACAAACCCAACTCTCCCGAAGTTTATCTAGTCAGCTAATGACAAAAAGTAGCATCAAAACACACCACAAACAGACCATCTAGTTTTACAAAAACAAAAGTATGAACTAACAAGTCATTACATAAGCCCATAAGCAACCTCTTATAAACAAAAGAACAGATATCCTCTACTCAATTTCCTTACAATCAGCAACTCAAGATTTAACAGACGTAAATTCAATACCAGACTGGAAACCCTCCAAGAGCTTATCATTTTCATAAGTCATCCGCATAGGGGGGATGAGATCCGAAGTATAAAATCTAGTTCATCAAAGCAAAAATAAGTCTATCCAATCGGTACCCCACTACTTTTCAAAAATCAACCTTATTTCAGTTCACAAAAACTCACATTGTTATCATCATCGTCGCCATGTCATCTAGCCAAACTACATTGAAATTGCCAAATATCCAAAGATCCCTCAAAATGATAAAGAACTCACAAATTAAACCCAAATAAGAAATCAAAACCCCCTGCCGCCCGCACCAAAACAGTAAAAAAAGGAACTGACGCACTTCCTAATTCAACAGCTGATGAAACGAAAAAAAATTACCCTCGGAAAATGCTGAGCTGCCACAGCGGGAGTGGTGTGCTCCAAGAACCGATCCAAATACGAATCCGACCCGGATCCTTTCCTCTCAGGCAACGACGACGACGAGGCCGACTTTAGCTCCGATTGCTCCTGCTGCCGCCGCCTCATCGCCGGTGGACTGTAGTATAATCTCTCCTCCCCTGCTCTCCTCCTCGTTGACATTTTCACACTAAAAATCAACACTGAAAACGACAGAAATTCCAGCCAATTGACGTCGTGCAGCAAACGATTCGTTATACGATTGAGTTTCTGGACTTGATTTCTCGATGATTGGAGCACGAATTAGGGTTTTGAAGGGTTTTTAAAGTAGAAATTCGGGCCAAAGGGGGAAATTTTTGTTTATTAGGGTTTTGAAGAATGGGTTTTTGCAATAAATCTAAAAAAAGAAAATGAAACTTTGTGATTGAAACATGTTTTGGAGAGAGAGAAGGTGCACCGTAAGGAAGGTGCAGTGTTCCAGAGGATTCGAGGCTGAAGTGACGGAATTGACCTTGTTGTGTTATGCAGCCTTTTTATGGTTATAAACTTATAATCATTTCCATCGCATCCGTGATATTGGCTACTTGATAGCCTACTTAATAAGTACTCCCTTCGTCCATGAATTAAAGCCCTACTTGCACTTAAATTTTTGTCCACCAATTAAAGCCCTATTGTGCTTTATGTACCTTTTTACTCTTCTTCTTTTCCTATATTTACTATCATTTGCCACTAATGAACCCACCTTACAACAACTTTATCATTTTTATATTCTATATTTATTACACTTTATCACTAGTGGATCCACCACACAACACCTTTAACACTTTAGTCAACTACTTTATCACTTTAGTCAACTACCCTTATATTTAATCTACAACACTTTTTTTAGCTTTCTTAGTCTCCGTGCCCACCTTCAAACGGGGCTTTAATTCGTGGACGGAGGGAGTAGCTTATTTGATAAGAGAGGACCACATTGAATAAGGAGGTCGCATTGGGGTTATTTGATAGTCTACTTGATTTTTTTAGTTTTGATTTTACTATTTTTCATTTAAGTTTAATTGCATAAATTTAATCACACAATTTACTTCAAATTTAAATTGCATTAATTTTAAAATCCTAAAAATTACACAAAACTTAATAAAATAAAAACAATTCCTAAAAATAACTATTTCTGCTCTAGAGGTCCGAAACGTGCTCAAACATGCTCGATCAAATCATGTTGGAGCTCGGCGTGCATCTGCCTATCTCGGAGAATAGTATCTCTTTGCACATATTCCTCGAAGGAAACCGGGGTTGCTCGAGCACTCTCCGTCGAATCACTGCTAGACGCCCCGTGTCATGCGTCATCATCTCTCCAATTGGTTGCTCCTTCACCTTCGTGCTCCGTCGAAGGAAATCATTAGCTTCAATAATCAACAATAGACAAAAATATATCATAATCCTTCAAGCAATAAAATAATAAGATGATGAATGTAGAATAACTAATAAAGTAAGAGTTCTTATAATCGATTAAAGTAAATAACGATCCTATGTAATCTCAATGTTTCCAATGTTTAGAATCTCTCAGAAACTCAAGGGAAAAGGTAAAAATATCAGCAGGTGTCTGTGGAAATTGAGGGTGGCCTCAAAATCCAAGAAAAATGGTTTAAATGGCAATTTATGTAATTGCCATTTTTTGCGCGGGCGGAGGCCAGAGTAGGCGGCGGCGCCGTGAGGTGGAGGCTGTCGCCGCACCCCTACGCAAGTTGGAGTCGGCGGGCGCAGGCCTCTACATTGCGCAATATTTTTTGTTTTAACCCGTTCTCCCTTGTTTCAAAACGGATTTTAGATTCATTTTCGCCCGCGAACTCGTATCGAGACGAGCTTCAATTATTCTTCAGATTAGGGGTGAGCAAAAACTAAATCGGATCGAAAAAACCAACTGAATTGATGATTTTTTGTTCGGTTCGGTTTGAAAAAAAATGATTCGGTTATCGGTTCGGTTTTCAAAACTAAATATCGACTAGGGTTCAATTCGATTTCGGTTCTCCAACAATGGGTCGGTCGGGAACCGAACCGAACTGACCTATATATATATTATTTAAATAGGTTATATATAAGTATATTTTATAAAATTTAAAACTAAAGTACATGTTTTCAAACAAAATAAAGTATTTGAAACTGAAACCCTAAAAAAACTATTGCCGCTGCGCCGCACGTCCACACATTCTGAATTTTCAAACTCTGGTGGCTTCTCCCTCTCCGGCCTCCCCTCCGCCGCTAAATAGACCGGCGCCACCTCCCCGGCCTCTCCTCCGCAGTAGCAGGCCAGCATCGGCTTCCACGATCAGCACCGTCGCGTCAACGCAGCAGCAGAACAACCTCTCTTCCCCACACATTCTCTTTCATCTTTCCCAAACATTCTCTCTCTACCGACCGACCGCCGCTTCCATGGTCTGAGCCTTCCGCTTCTCTGCCGCCTTCCACCTATGCTTGCAGATCAAGCACCGTTTTTAGCATCTAAGTCGGGTTCAATTTTAGTGTTGAATGCTCTGCAATTTCAAGAGTTTTAGTTGTTGAGTTGGGCGTGCTTTTTGCTCGTGTGATTTTGGTGAATTATTGTTTTGCGGTGTGAATTTTGTTTGATTGTTTTGATCTAAGTTTCAGCGGTGTGGTTGATACAAGTTTACGGCGATTGTTCCCAAGTAGTTTCGGTTCGGTTACCGACCGAAACCAATCGATTTCAACCGGTTCGGTTTTGGTTGGTGTTTGGTCCTTTGACGGTTTGGTTCGGTTCGACCTCTATTCAAATCGGTTCGGTTTCGATTTTTACATATTGGGTCGGTTGAATCGATGCACAACCCTACTTCAGACCATTCAACTCAATTATGACTCCATTTTTGTCCACGGATTAATCAATTCGAGCATAAAATCCTAAGATAACAAAATTAGCAAAAAAACTGAAATCAATCAACTCTTGAGTAAACGAGACCAATATATAAATCAATATCACGCCTAAACACCCATAAAACTCATCACAACATAGGGCTAAACAGGGTGTTTTTAGGGTTAGTATTATATTTAATTACTATAGTTAATTAAATTATTAATTCTTCCCTAATTACACCTAAAAGATGAAACATGCCAAGTAACGTGAGACAACTGATCAAAAAGGAATACGAGCCATGAATATTGGGACACATGGAGTAATAAATACTCCATCCATCTAAATAATACTTCCTCCGTCCACGATATCGTTTTCACTTTGTGGACAACACGGGTTTTAAGAAAATGGTGGATAGTAGTTGATAATAGTGATAATGTTGTGAGTGGAGTTTGGGTCCCACTATTGTTGTGAGTGAAAGTTTGTGAACCCAACTACTATAAATGAAAGTGACAATGATATTGTGAACGAACCAAAATGGCAAAAGTGAAAACGATATCGTGGCCGTAGGGAGTATAGTTTAACTATTATACTGCAATGTAATTTGATATTAACAATTTTTTTGGGTTAAGTACCAAATACCCCCCCAACGTTGGGGCCCCTATCGCGTATAGGACCCTATAGTCAGGGTAGGCGCTGTTTACTACCTCAACGTGGCTAAATCTAAGCATATCCCCCCCTGCGTTTTAACACCGTTAAGTCACCGTTAATTTTTTTTTTAATTAAGATGGTCTCTCCCTCCTTCTCCAGTGAGCGTCGCCGGTTGTCGCCGCCTCCGGCGTGGTGAGGCCGGCGCCTCCCTTCTTTCCCCTTTCCCCTATTTAGAGACGAAAATGATGAATTTCCAAATTGAAGCATTAGACAGAGCTAAGCTGCAAACTTGGTGAAGAATTGATGAAGGCAAGCATTGACTTGATTAGGTCTCTCCTGATTGATGAAGTGGCCAGTATCCTCAACCACCACGCACTCCTCCAGCAACGGCACGTTCTGCTTGAATCCGCAGCCGTGCACGTACTCCTTCACTCTCGGCGTCGTATACACCATGTCCAGATCTCCCACCATGAATTTCATCGGCACTCTCACCTTCGCCGCCGTCCACGCCGCCGTCAGCTCCCAGTTCAGATCCAGCGCCCGGTAGTAATTGAGGCCGCCGGTGAACCCCTTCTGTTCAAATAACTAAGAAACCCTAGATCTATTTATGATTTGAGGAAAAGAGGAAGAAAATGAAGGAAAAGAGGGGAAAGAAGGGAGGCGCCGGCCTCGCCACGCCGGAGGCGGCGAGAACCGGCGACGCTCACTGGAGAAGGAGGGAGAGAGACGGTATAGCAAACATGGAAAGAGAACGCAGAGGAGAGTAGAGAGGATGCTCGATGGGGGGGGAGAGAGAGAGAGAGAGAGATCATCTTAATTAAAAATTTAAAAAAATAATTTTTTTAACGGTGACTTAACGGTGTTAAAACACAGGGGGGATTTGCTTAGATTTAGCCACGTTGAGGTAGTAAACAGCGCCTACCCTGACTATATGATTCTATACGCGATAGGGGCCCCAACGTTGGGGGGGTATTTGGTACTTAACCCAATTTTCTTTTCATTTTGCACGTGTGAATGAAGATGTAAGAGAATTCATAGCAGATAGATCTTAAAACCATTCATATTGGGGATTGCTTGCTGTCGTGCCCCCCTCCCCCACGAGATCTTAAAATCATTAAAATTGGCACATTACAGTAATTAAAATAAAATACAATAACTAAAATGAAATTGGTGAAGTATTTGTTGTAGAAAAAAGTGTAGGAAATAGGTATATTTATAGATAAATGAATGAAAAAAAGGAAAAATGGGTGAAGTAGTCGTTGGCTACCAACAATTCATGTCCTACATTTAGTAACCATTTATATATTTTTTTAATTGGTGAGTCCCAATAAACAATACATTTTTTCTCCACTCAACTAATAAACAATACACTTTGTGAGTCTCTTTCTCCACTCAACTAATAAACAATATATTTTTTCTTAAAACCCGTGTTTCCTCCCCTAGGTCATGAATTAGTAGAAGGAGGGAGTAATAATTTCCAAACTTTTTCAGATTCTAAATTAAAATTTAATTTTTTAGGAAGCGCGTGCAAACCCTGCTTAATTTTAAAGGTGCGAAAGTTAGAGCCGCTGCTCGAGCTCGGGAAGTCGACAACGTGGCAGGGTGCCAAGCGCAAGGCTCAAGCCGTCTCACTCGGCCCCCATTGGAGGTGCTCTAAGGGACATTCTAAAGAGTCACCCCACAGCAGCGGGCTATAAGGTGGCTCTATAGACTTTTCATTTTATTTAAAAAAAATATATATATAGATAAATTTTAAAATTGAAAATTGAATTTAAAATTGAACTTTTATTTTTTTGAATTTAAATTTGATTTTTTATAATATGAAATTTAAAATGATATTCTTATTTTATTTTACTTTTTCAATATCTTTATTCAATTCCTTTGAACTTGGCTCATGAAATCGAGTCCCCCAATTGAGTCGGGGGCGAGGCTCGCCGAGGTGGGGCTCGAGGCCCAATGTTGATTTCCTAACAGGAAGATTATAAGTAATACTTCCTTCATCCTCATAAAATGTATCTAATTTGTCATTTTCGTCCGTTCTCATAAAATGTATTCAGTCTATTTTTGATATCTTTTCCAATCAATAAAGTGAGATCCTTACTCTACTCGCAACACATTCAATTACTTTATTAAAAATTCGTGCTATTTTAGAAGAGGATACATTTTAAAAGGACAAAGGGAGTATCACTTTTTTAAATATATGGGTTAATTGCCTATAAATACACAAATTATACCCAAATTTTGGTTTTTAACCAAATCTATTTTTTTGGTCAAAAAATACATAAACTTTTAATTTTTTGGAATTTGACATGACCCCAAAAGTTCGTTGGCCAATAACTTGATTGACTGAATTCTGATGGCCAATATGAAGGTACAGTTGGAAAGCTATTGACGTTGTCTTTCTAATGATACTTATATTGTTGGGTTTTGGTAACAGGAAGTGGTCGCAAAAAAGAAAAAATATAGAGTTTCGTGACCTCGACTTTCATGGCATTTTTTTACCACTTCCGATTATCAAAACTCAACAATATAAGTATCATTAGAAAGATAACATTAAGAGCTTTCTAACGGTATCTTCGAATTGCCCATCAGAATTCAGACAATCAATTTATTAGCCGACGACCTTTCGGCTCCGGTCAAATTCCAAAAATATAGAAGTTTATGTATTTTTTGACCAAAAAAATAGATTTGGTCAAAAACCAAAATTTGAGTATAGTTCGTGTATTTATAGGCAATTAACCCTAAATATATTAAATATTTTTTGTATATGTCAATACGAGAAATTGACTATATCTTTTGAAGTGAAAAAAGTACAAATTTGCAAAAGAAATGAACTTTTGTATATAGGTAATCCTTTATGTTTTAGTGATTATAAGATATGTAATTTGGGTAATACTCAATTATCACGAGAGGATATTCGATAAATTTTGTAATGTAAAATGAAATTTTAGGGGTGCAGATAGCAACATAGACCTTTTGAAGTTATGCAAGTGTTGCACTTCAGATGGATTCAGATCTCGACCTTCTTGCAATGTCGCACGCCTTAATTTCTCTACCAATTGCCTAACGAATCACCAAAAACTATAACTCCAAATTTATCACTACTAGTATGTCCGCTCGTGCGATGCACGACCAATGTTGAAATTGAACGATATTTTAAATAAATAAATACATATATTAAATATAATTTAAATATAAATAAATGCAAACATAAATCTCAATAAAAAATTGAAGTCATGAACAACATAATCTCAATAAATACATGAATCTGAAAACATTTGAATTTTGAATTTTTGAACTACCAATTAATTATTTATAATTGATAAAAATGAACAAATATAAGTTTAGTTGCCTTAAATTTTTATAATAGAAAAAATTATAAATAAAAATATTAAAAATAATTTCTAACAAAAAAATAAAATAAAAATAGAAGAAGGAATGAAATAGAAAAAAAAATGAAGAACCCTAGCATTTAAAGAAAGAAGATAGGAGAGAGGAGAGAAAAAAATAATTTTGTGATTTTAAATGATAATAACTTTTTTATTTTATATAATTTTTACATCAGATTTTGTCATCATCTTTAATTTAACATCCATATTGAATATTTTTTTATGAATCAAAGTTTATGATTTTTAAAAGAGAATCAAAATAAAAAAAGAAAAGTGAGGAGAGAGAAATTTTGGTGGGAAAAAGTAGCCGTTATACTACTCTTTTATTATATAGATTATATAGATGTGGGAGGAACCAAAACTATAATTTATCACATATTGACGCTGAGGCTAGAGGTTAGAGGCTAAAATTGTAAATTTATTATTATTAAAATTTTACAGAGAACTAAAATGAGGGTTAAGAATAGAATCACCTTGAAAAACCATTATAAAATAAATATATTTTTGTCATTGTAGGAAAAAAAGAAGGTTTTTGACGTTGAGTTCGTTTTTTTTTTTTTTTTTGAGGGAATTGATGTTGAGTTATATACTTGCACTTGCTTGTGCAATTGTAATAGATAGAGATTTGAGCCCATAAAACGCTCAAACCTGATGGTGGCCCAAATTATTGATTTCATGAGCTTAATTAATGTGCATACTAAATCGAGCTATTTAAGGCCCTAATTTAACGATGAGTTTATCATCAACCTAATATGAACTTAAGCCCAAAAGAGAAAATGATTAAGGAGTAGCTCATTTTCATTACTCTATAATCAAGGAAATCAAAGGCCAAATATCGCTAATATCGCCTTAGCTTTTGTTTGTTTATTTGTTTTTTTTTGTTATAATTTATTTTAAGATTTTTTTAGAAGCAATTTATTTTAAGATTTGATGAGGGGGAGTGGTGGGGTTTGATCCTAGGCCTTGGTGTGGAAATATAAATGGCCCTTGTAGCTTCAAGAAATTGTATCTCATGATGAGGCTGAGTAATAAACTATTGTTTCTACTGCCCAAAAAAAATCATTAAAAATATAATTCTTTGTTTTTTAAGCTATGATAGTAGCCATTCTGGATATTATAAAAATTACTTTGACAAAGAAAATCGCAATTACTAATTCATTTTTACTGTAAGTAGTAGGTAATGTAGATTCAACTGTATATATAGTTCTGTTTGTATGGATAAGCTTGCAATCCTAGCTAATTTTTGCTTTCATTTATTTTTCATTACAAAGAGAAAAACTTACTACAGTTATACTTGCAGAATATTATGAATAAAATCGTGTCATTATTGTTGGATTTGTATACTAAGGGCTCGTTGGATATACCTATGACATTTTAATATCTTGTTTGAAAAAATATACAACTCTTTATAAAGAGAAATTATCATACATTTCGAGTGGTTTCATATGCTACCTAGGAAGACGGTATACGTTAAACAAATCATAATTATAATCATTATTAATTTAATCTAATCTTAATAGATCATACCAAACAACATATTATATTTAATAGATACTAGTGGGTAACCCGTCGAAATTCGACGGGTATCTTTTGGCGCAATAATTTTAAAACACTGATATATTAATAAGTTTTTAAACAATATAATATGAAATGATAATATTAATACATTTAATTAGAATAAGAGCCTCCACAACAGCGCTCTTGCGCCTAGCTCGGGCCCCACTGTTCGTGACCCCTCCCCCGCATATGGTCTTTTGTCTCGCACCCAGCTTAAAGAAGAAAATGTAAGACATGTGCTATGCACGTGTCATATTAAAATTTTATCTTTTTTTTTATTGCAAAATTTATCAATAAAATACTACTCATTTTATTTTAACTAATGTAATATTTTAATTTTAATTTGTATAAAATAAAAATTTCTTAGAGCCATTTTAGAGGCCCTTGCTATGGAAGGGTGACTCTTAATGAGGAATATCCTCTTAGAGCCTCCAAATGGGTTATGCCATTGTGAATGCTCTAGGTGTTGCGATAAATGAAATTATTATTGAAAAATAAGTTTACATTAGATTTCAAACTATAATAGAAGTAAATACAGTATGACTCCAGTTAACCCTATTCCCATGAATTTAAAAACCACATAGGAAGCACCATTTATCCATCCAACATTGCAATAGAAGGAATGGTCAATAGTATAACAATATATACTAAAGTACAAACACGAGTTATTGAATTTTGTATGATGGACGCGGACAAATTGATATGTTCAAGTAAATTACATTCTAGCTTGTGGCCTTTCCCAAGATGTGGGCAGCAAGTGGCCGGACATATATAATCTTTTAATCGAACCACATTAGCGAAGCAACTACAGAGAAGCAAGACAAATCAAATGAGCTGACATATTTTAGATGAGCAAAAAATAAAGTGTGTAACAAAAACTTCATTTACTTGTTTCCACCATTTATATGTCCACAAGCAGGTCGTCTTTATACATGTATACCTGCTCATAATCACCGTCATTGTTGAGTTCTTCTTCTTCTACATTTTCTTCCTCTTCGGGTTCATCCTCTTCATTTTCTCCTTCCTTTCCCTAAAACCACAAATTTCCTGAGAGAAAAAGAATGACATAGTAATCACAAAAAGTTCCAGTGATTCATTATCATGAGGTTTTAGAATGCAGATTTGAGGGAAAATGTTGTCCAACTGTGTCACTATTCCGTCACAATTCACATTCACTTGATTGTGTTGCAAGTGTAACTACTACTATTAGGGGGTGTTTAATTTGAGTGGTAAGGATGGATTGATTAATTTTAAACTTGTTTGACCATCATATCCTTCAAATACTCAATCCTATTTTTTTGTTAATTTATTCTATCATTCAAAGTAAATGCCTACTTAGTGTGCTATTGTTTGTCTCTTGCATGAATGCTTTATGACCTGAGCTGCCACTTTTTTTTTTTTTTGAAAGCACCTGAACTGCCACTATTTCTGCTTTCTTTGAGCAACTATTCTACCTGTATCTTCAATTAATTGCTATATACAAGGTTTTCCTAATTATATATACATCACTTGAGTTTGGCAAATTCTTGTAATGGAAATAGTTAGGTAAATTATGGGATCACGTCTTATGAATTCATTGAAAATGATTCGAATCTAGTTCATGGGCCTACCAGAAGTGAAGGCACTCTGGGTGGGATTTTCACAGATAGAAAAAGGATGCAGCCCTTGCAAATGTACATAATATAGCAGCCTATGATAAAATCCAGGTCAAATCATTCACAGCCAGAAAATTTAGTTAGCTATAAATCCGATAACTAAATACTACTACTTCATGGAACAATCAGTATACTTCAACATTAGAGGATTTTGAGCACTCAAACCAACTGCAGTAATTTTTACATTCAGAAAACTCAATAAGTTCTACCATCAATAAGTTCATAAAGGACCAATGATGCACATGATTTTAGTAGAGGAAGAACACCACAACATAAGGAGTTACTCAATATGTGAACTTTTGCATACATATTGCAAAACAAACATCAAACCTCTCTCTCCTTTGATCACCTATGCTAAATTCAGCTAAATTTGAACAAAAACATGATTTACTTTAGGATTCCAATATCACGCCATCCCCTTCATAAGCTGAACATGAATCCAATGAACCTAAGAGACCCAAACTTTTGTCATTTGATGAAGTTGGGGAATGTTCGTCATTTTGATAGAGTGAAGACGATAGGAAACTAAAGAACTTGAATATGAAAGAGAGATTCAGGAACAAAAGAACAGCTCCTCCTCGCGAGGCCATAGAAACTGAGTTTCTGTTCAAGTCTTATGATTGTTTTAAATTTTCTTTCAGTGACAAGCATATTCTCAAAATAAAATTATAAAGAAAAAGATCTTACAAATAGGACATTATTCAAGTAACATCTATGACTACAATGATCACCAACATATAACGAATCTCTATCTTCTCAAAGATATAATATGATCCTCAACAAATTTATGGATATGTAGATAAATATAAATGTAAATCAACAAAAGCATCACAAATATGAAAATTTAAAAAGCGCAAAAAATATTTGAACTGATTCATTCACTGCAAAACCAAATCAAATTATGAATGAATTACAGAAAAATAGCCTAAAACCCACGAAATATGCCCTTCAACCTACACTCTCAAAAATGCAACCCCCTTCTCCATACACAACCCAATTAATTAAGGTGTTATAATAAAAATAATAAAATGAAAAAGTATACCAAATATCTTCAGGAAATTCGTATTTGATGAGCTCCTCGTTCTCGTACTTGTCGAGGCCCATGAATATGAGAAATCCCCAGCCTTCGGCAGCGCCTTGAATTCTTCCTATCAATCAATCAAATTCATCTTCGAATCAAAACTACACAGATAATCAAATCTAGGGGTGTCAAAATGGGCCGAGAATGGCCCGGCCCGATGGGCCCGCCCGGCCCGCCCGTAGTTTTGGCCGGGCTGGGCTAGGATTTTTAAGGCCCAAAAAAATCCGGGCCTCCCTGGCCCGGCCCATGCAGCCCGCCGGGTCACGCGGCCCGCGGGCCAAAAAGCCCGCCGGGCTTTCAGGCCCAAATCGGCCCGTCAGTATAGTAGGTGAAAATATCAAAAATTTATATCTCCTCCCAAATCCCAATGCACCCAACCCAATCTAAGTCCATTTCTTCAATTGACGACAATGACGAGTCAAAGTCTAGCTTAGGATTTAAATTAGCAATCAATAATCAATATTAAATTATTTTTACTTGAAAGATTTATTTATTTTTTGTGGTTGTTATTTGATTCCAATTGATTTGATTACTGTATTAATTCATTTGAGAATAAATCGTTTTCAGTTTTTGTTGTTTTTGCAATTAGTTTTTGTTTTTTACTTGTATTCATATTGTTTACATTTAGTTTTAGTCATATTTGTTTACATTTAATTTTAGTCAATTACGTAATTTAGATGTAGATTGTTTAAGGCCCTTTTTATTTCATCGAATTTGTCTTCAATTTTTTTCTTTAAATTTGATTTAATTTATTAATTTTTGGAACTATATATATATATATATATATATATATATATATATTAATTTTTGGCCCGTTTTGGCCCGGCCCGCCCGGCGGCCCGTATAGGGCCGGGCTGGGCTTCATTGTTCGAGACCCGCTGAAATTTTGGGCCGGCCCGACCCGGCCCAAAAAATTGCCTAGGCCCGCTGGGTTGGGCCGGGCCGGCCCGACCCGCAAGGTTTGACAGCCCTAATCAAATCACATTAAAAGAGTATGATATTTCTGATTACTGGAAGATAATCGAAAGGCAGTTCCCTCGCCCTAGGCGGCCCACGACCCTGGCTATGGCCGCTAAGGCCCCCTCCTCTGAATGCCATGTATTATATCGTCGCCGGACGGAGGCATCGAGGCCGAAGAAGGCATGGCGTGGAAAGGCTAGGTGAGGGCGGCGTAGTCGGGCACTGCTGTTGTCGATCGAAAGAGACAGGTCGGGGCGAGCTGGTGAGGGCCGGAGCTGCAGCACATCGTAGATCGGCCGTACTGGAGGGAGGGACGGCGGCGCCGACTTGAGGCCGGTGTGTGGCGCATCGCAGACCGGAGGGAGGGGCGGCGGCTCCAAGTTGAGGCCGAAGTACAGCGAATTGCGGCGGGTGAGAGAAGAGCGTATGTGAGAGACGGGGAAGGGGAATTGGTTTTAGGTTTTGGGAATTGGGGAAGAGAAATATTGATTTTGTGTTTTTAAAATAAAATAGTTGATGTGGAATTATATTGCCACGTCAGCGACAGAGAATTGAGCTAGAGGCTCTAGAATTGCAGGGATTTTGAATGGTGAATTATTAGAGATGCCACGTAGGACCCCGGATTAAGGAGAGGCCTAGATTCTCAAACCGTATTATATAATGATTTTAATGCATTCTACCAAACATGATATATTAATATGACATATCTGTATCTATAAAATAGCACTGCACCGAAACCTTCTCCAACTTCTTGTTCAAATCCTCTAAATTTGAGTTCTTAGCTTCAAATTCATAAAATTTCTTACAAAACCGCTCAATATGCCCAGTAAGCCTGTGACTCTCACCAATTTAGTAATTGAGTTTGTTTGGGCAAACTTCAACGATGTTATTCTTTATTCACTCACAAAAAAAGTACAATGAATTTGAAAAAAAAAATCTCAGCTTGCAACAAATTAACCTCAGCAGTAAAATACAGAAGAATATTTTTTTAAAAAGGAAAAAACTTCACATTCAGCTCGTAAACGACAACAGTAGAAGCACGCTCAAGAATATTTGCGATTTTTGAAGTTTCAACCCTTGGGGCGTTTTTACACATGCAAACAATGATTTTTGAATTTAAGCCTAAGGGAAGAAAGAAGAAGAAGAAGAATCCCCCTAGTTGTAGAGACGTGATGAAGAAGAAGAAGAAGAAGAAGAAGAAGAAAACAATAATTTAAGGTAATGATTTCAATTCTACGGATTGGGTGATAAATATGTACTAAACGACGTAGTTTCGTATTCTTACTAAATATTGTGCTTAAGTTATTGGACGGGAAAAAATTGTGACGCGTGTTAGCGAGCTACATCATTGTCACGATGATTTTGAATTGGAGTAATTGAAAAGCGATGATAAAATTGAACAAATGTGAAAAATTTTAATAAAAAAAATTGAAATTCTAAAATTCGTAGCCAAATCGTAATTCGACCCAAAGTTTATGATTTTAATGCATTTAACCCTAAAAGAAATGGCCTTTAGAAAGAAGGAAAAAAAAACCCTAAAAGAAGTCCCCCCCTCCCTCCCTCCCAAACACACACACACTGACACACACCATCTCTCTGCAACTAAATAATTTAAAATCTGATCGTTGTAAAATCGATTGGCAATTACCTTTAATTTAATCAAAATTCTTTCAACAATTATCTAATCCTGTTTAAGAAATGGTCGTCGTCAACGATTTGAAGTGTGCATTTATAATTTGATCAAGACTGATAATTTGGTCAGTTTTTATCAATACTATATTAAAAAAACAATTCCAATTTAAAATTAATTTTAAAATTGAGTGGTAATTTTTTAGTTATAATAGATTAAAAGTTTATTTTTAAACTATATTTTTTCTTTTTATTTCTTTTTTCTTTATCTTCTTATTATTTTTATTTCTTTCTAAAATTTTAAAATCCAACTAATTATAAAATATTTATGCATATCAAATTAGAGGTCACGATTAGAGATTGAATTTGATACCATGCTTTATATACATATTTAATTTAAAATTTAAAAGTTATTTAAAGATTAATTTTTTTAAAATTCTCTTTCATCTCTCATTTTTTTTAATAAATTTATTTTTTATTTAAGTTTTGTTTTTTATTTTTTAACTAATTATTTTTGCCTTCTCATAATATTTGTTTCTAATGTTGTGATTTTTTTTAATTTTTTATATTTTTAATATTCAACTTAAATATATTCAGTTAAAATTATTATTTTTAATTATTATATTTACACATATGAAAATAGAGTTGGTATTGATTTTATATTAATATAGAAATATAAAAATATTTTTCGTGTATTGCATGGGATGCAAATGCTAGGGGATGTGTATGTGTTAGTTTTATGAAATTATTCGACAAATTACTTTTAAAATTTTCTTGATATCCTTGGATGGCTTTAAAATTTTCTTGAAAATTTTCTTGCTAGTGGAGTACTAAATCTCAATTTAATAATAAATTAAAATACAGATTAATATTGTACATTCGCCCTGTTCTGTTTTAATAACTCTCACTTCACTAAATTTATTTATTCACTTTAAAATTCATACTATTTGATTAATATACATGTCCGTAGTAATTATGTTTTCTTTTTAAGGTCCAAAGTTCAAATCACACCGCTCCCCCTCCCTCAAAATGTCAAAAAAAGAAAGAATATTGAGCTATTAATTAGACGAAAAATGACTTATTGACTGAGTCGAGCTTCGTCATTACTAATGATTTAATTAAGACCGTAGATTTTTAATATTTTTGAGCTGATTGGGATTGCACCATAGTCGTACGATAAGATAAGAGTTTGGAGTGAAACGTCATATGATGGAAAATTCTTGCTAGAAAAGACTAATTATGTTCTACTTGCATTTGAACATTATTTATTTTATTTCACCAAAATAAGTTGAAAATAATGTTGATAATAGCAACCTAACGAATACGACAACCAACAAATTTCAATACTTTTCGATTGATGTAAATATGTAATGGTAGAGTAGAAGATTGTTTTATGATCGAATATTTACGAAGTTTGAACCATTCAATTAACAAAATCAATATACTTGTTTTAAGTTAAGCTAGTTTGTTAAGCCAAATTTTTTGAGAATTAATCTCACAAAAATGGGATTTTAACTCATCGTACACACCTACATATAATTAGGGTGTCCGCGATTTAAGTTGAGTTGACGGGGTTTGGCATTAAAACTAAATCAAATCTAAAATAGATTTTGTGATTTTAATAAATAAAATTAAATTGTATTAGTATCAAATCAAACCAAACCAAACCAAAGAGTATTAATACAATTTGGTATTGTTAGGTATTATCGCGACACGTCGTCGTCCACGTACTCGTTAGCACGAAGCCAACGAGCTCTTCAAGCTTTGGAGGGAGAGAGCAACAGGAACAGCAGGAGCGTGACAGCAGCAGTGACTTCCCTGGGAGCAGCTGCGCCGCGGCGACGTTCCAGCTCCAGCTGTAGAAACACGAGCAGCAGGGGGGCAAAGCTTCGGCTCAGTCCCGTTTCCTTCTCTAAGCGCACAACAACTTGCACCACAACAAACTCCGGTAGCTCCACACACCCACGACACCCTTGACCCTCTCCGGCGGCCCCTCACAGTAGCTGCGGCGGGAAGACACGAAACAGGGGGAGAACAAGCAAGACACGAAGCTTCTTGTTCGATCCACGTGAGGAAGGCGAATGGAGAGATAGAGAACATGGTTCGCTCGATCACACAAGAACAGCGACAACACTCGTCTTCTCTCTCACACTCAACTGCGCCTCTCCCTCTATCTCACTAAGAGAAGATGACCTCTCCAATTCAAACTCACGCTGCCTCTTCTCTGCACACTTTCCCTCACTTAGTAATTAGGGCAAAGAGGCTTAAGTAGGCTAGGATATGGGCCTGCCAGGATGGGCTTTGGTGTGTGGGTTTGGGCTTCCAAGGAGTTGGGCCAAATAAGACTCACAATCTCCACCTTTGGCCCAATCGTGGTGCACAAACGAGAAGGACAATGGGATTCATCAATGCCGAGATCCCTGTAAAATCACACAGACAATACAAGGGAAATAAGTGAGCAAACACAAAGTAAGCTCCGATCACACAGATCACCGTGTAAACTAACCGTGTCCAAACACCTGCAAATCACACAAGATAAAGCAACCAGCAGAACACACATAGAACACATAGATCACTAAGATCTAACAATCCTAAAAGACCACGCAGATCACGAAGGACAGACTCAACACACAGTTGGACAATCACAAAGATCAAACCTGTAAAGTCACGAAGACATCACAAGCAAACAAAACGAGCAACACAATGCTCAAACACACAGAAACACAAATGTTCAGATCACATAAACTAAGAGGGGTGAACAACTCCACCTCAAAGTGAGCAGTATCATAAGACAGACTAAAACACACGCCAATCCAAGTCTTTTTCAACTTGGGTGTCATCCACACAGTTAGACACAACAGTAACAGGATCAGCAAGGCAGACATACATGTTATCACGTTTTTCAGCTGTGAAAACAATCAAGGATCCTCTCATAATCTCCATTAGACCATTTCCCCACCTACCTTCTAACCCATCACTTTCTAAGGCGGAATAGGACAAGAGGTTAAAACACAAATCAGGCACATACCTAACATGCTTCAAAGTGAAAACATATCCAGACTCAAACTTAAGACGCACATCACCAATGCCAACAACATGACATTTTGCACCATTAGCCATAGACACACAGCCATTACTAACAGTCTAAAAGTTTGAAAACAAATTCTTAAACGGCGACATATGAAAAGAGCAACCAGAATCTACACGCCATTCACTTTCACACAGACAATCAGAATGCATAGATTTCAACAGGTTGTTATCACATGCTCCAACCACCGAAAATAAATCACCCATGTTATCGCTACAAGAAGTCAAATTAGCATGCTCATTTTGCAAATCACCATCAGACTCTGACTCACCATCTGAACTAGAACTACAACTAGAACTAGAACTAGGGCAGTCTTTAGCAAAATGACCTGGTTTACCACAGTTATAACACTTCTTAGTCCTTGTCTTATAAGACTTTTTCTTCTTCTTCTTCTTAGTGTCATCATTATCTTGGTTACTAGTATGCTTTTGAGGTCTAAATTGATTTCTCTCTCTCACATGCATAACCTTGATCTCGGATTCCCTCCCAACATTATGCTTTAAATCAAGTTCCTTTCTTTTCAAAGCATTCACAACAGTCTCATAAGTCACGTCATATCTACCATACTTAATAGCAGACTTGACATCACTGTAAGACTCAGGAATAGCATTCAACAGCACAATAGGGGCATAATCATCAATGTGTTCATCGCCAGTCAGTTTAATATCTTGCACAAGTTTTGAAAACACATCCAAATTTTCGTCTACATCCTTAGACAAATCAAGTTCAAACTGAAAAAATCTTTCGAGTAAAAACAATTTGGATGGTAGCGACTTTTCAGTGTAAAGCTCTTCCAATTTACACCACAAATCTTTAGCAGAATCACATACTCTTACTTTTCTAAGCACACAGTCAGATAAGTTGAGTATGACAGAGGACAATGCAAGTTCATTCATATCTGATTTCTTTTCTTCAGTCTCATTTTCAGCATAAGAATGATCAACAGCTTTAAACACATGTTGCTGAATTAAAATGCACTTCATCTTCTGCTTCCAGATACTAAAATCGGATTTTCCATCAAAAGGAGCCATACCAAAAAAAGACGCCATACCAAGCTATCACAGCAAGACACAACAAAGCTAAACACCGAGACCAAACACTAAGATGCCTTCACAGAATCACAAATGCAGCGGAAAAAATACAAAACAGAGCAGATTCACGAGGCAAACAAAAATTTCAGATTAATAAGATAAAAGCACACAGCTTAAGTCAAATTACTCCCAAATCAAAACGCACATTGGGAAACAGCAGCAAACCCAAGCCTAAACTGCACCACTCGACAGTTTTCTAAATATAAGACAACGGGGAAGGTTTCGCCATTTTACCTGAGCAAGGTCCTAAGATCAGAACCTCGACTTACCAAAAGCGATTTGAATCGCTGCGTTCCGATGCAGCAGGACAGGGACGCGATGACGTACCAACCGTGGCTCTGATACCACTGTTGGGTATTATCGCGGCACGTCGTCGTCCACGTACTCGTTAGCACGAAGCCAACGAGCTCTTCAAGCTTTGGAGGGAGAGAGCAACAGGAACAGCAGGAGCGTGACAGCAGCAGTGACTTCCCTGGGAGCAGCTGCACCGCGGCGACGTTCCAGCTCCAACTATAGAAACACGAGCAGCAGGGGGGCAAAGCTTCGGCTCAGTCCCGTTTCCTTCTCTAAGCGCACAACAACTTGCACCACAACAAACTCCGGTAGCTCCACACACCCACGACACCCTTGACCCTCTCCGGCGGCCCCTCACAGTAGCTGCGGCGGGAAGACACGAAACAGGGGGAGAACAAGCAAGACACGAAGCTTCTTGTTCGATCCACGTGAGGAAGGCGAATGGAGAGATAGAGAACACAGTTCGCTCGATCACACAAGAATAGCGACAACACTCATCTTCTCTCTCACACTCAACTGCGCCTCTCCCTCTATCTCACTAAGAGAAGATGACCTCTCCAATTCAAACTCACGCTGCCTCTTCTCTGCACACTTTCCCTCACTTAGTAATTAGGGAAAAGAGGCTTAAGTAGGCTAGGATATGGGCCTGCCAGGATGGGCTTTGGTGTGTGGGTTTGGGCTTCCAAGGAGTTGGGCCAAATCAGACTCACAGGTATAATTTGATTTGTGCGGTCTTCATATATTTTTCATTTCAATAATTCAAATCAAATTAATATCTATAAGGCCGTCTAAAAGAAGAAAATATGATACTCAATAAAAACTAAAACTAAAAATATCGAAATACATGAAAAACAATTCTAAGACATGAATTAAATGAATCGATATATCTCTAACACTCTAAGGGCACGTTTGGTTCGTGTCTATAGATTAGGCTGTATTAATAATGTGCGGTTACTTAAGCAAGAATGCAATAGATTATAAATCTAAATTTTCGTTTCTCAGCATTTATAGATAAACATCAATCTAGTTTGGTAGCATTTATTAAGATCTGGATTAGGGTTACAGATTATTGTAGTATATTTAAAAATACATATTTGGCCTCCTAATAAATAAAAAATTACCATGATTTACATGGGATTAATCCCACGCACATAAACTCAGCAATATCGCAACACAACAATATCGCAAGTCAGAGACATACATAAAACGATCGATAGACTAGGGTTCCAGCAGTCTTCCTCGTCTGTGGCTGTGTATTTTAAATACCGAGGCGTCGAAAGCAGTAAAACATGAGTTCCGGGACGCAAAGTGAGTATCCAATAGTTCATGGTGTATTTTTTTCGACAAAAATTTGATGCATCCGATTTTTTGTACTACTGCAAATGTTTTGATTTTTTTTTTGTGGTTAACGTTCCTTAACAAATATTCTGCAGTTGTTTATCAGAAAATAAATAAATGCAAACACTACATAACAGTAACACTTCAGCACACTAGTCTCATGGTTTTCAAAACTCATCTCTATCAAGCATTTTATCAAACAGTTTTCGGACCTAAACTCCAATGGCCAAATTGGAGCAGAATTCAATGGTGGTGGCCGGATACAGGGAAGAAAGCACTAATAGCTTCACCTTATTTCTGTTAAAAACCAAAACGAAATCTGTAAAAGAAGAATTCAACAGCCTAAACTCTTCTTTATCAAGCATTTTATCAAACAGTTTTTGGCATAAACTCCAATCACCAAGTTGGAGCAGAATTTTGGGTGGTGGTCGGATTTAATTAATGCAGACGAGTAATAATGGTCTTATATCCCCTTTCATCACACATGTATCTGACCTTCTGCTAGTTCTACCACAATTAAGAGTATCTGCATTTGAGAGACATATGTGCATGAGTCACAACTCTGGTGATGATAAAGATTTCATCTTTACATTGCGGCAGTAACAAGAATGACATACTTTAGTAAAGCGGAATAAAAGAAGAAGTTGATGATTATGATGCTATTAGCCTAATTAAACAAAATAATCACATTGAGGTGATCATCCTACCCTACTACAATAATAGCAGCCCAAATTCCCCCCCCCCCCCCACCTCAGGCGTTCAAATCCAACAATCAAGGAGACTATTCCTCTCTCTCTCTCAATGGTTGAAGGAAGTTAGAGAAACAAATACACAGATACACACAATATCGTAATTTTTTTTGTTTTCTTGAGAGTGAAAAATTGTGTATCTTTTTCCATTATCTACAGCGAGAAAACATTAAATCTCTCATAAACTTCCCTCCCCAGCCCAGTGTCCTCACACAAAATAAAACACACACACACAAACAGAATCAAAGATTTAGAGAGAAGCAGAGGAAGGGAGCTAACTAACTAACCATTAGGAACAGACAAGCAAAGGAAACCATTTCCACTGCTTTTCAAATTCACCTGCAAAACAAAAATATAACCTAAGCAACTCAATAAATCAAGGAACAAATCCAAGAAAAAATCAAGGAAAAAGAAAATAAACTGGAGCTCAGGGACAACAGCATAGGAAACAAAAGCAAGATGCAAGAAACGAGGGAGAAAAATGCGAAATACAAAAACTTTGGCTTTTTCGAAAAAAACCTAACAGACAGTGGCGAATTCAGGATTTGTGATTTGGGGGTACTAAATTTATACGATGTCTGAAAATATTTGTATGAGGGTTCGGGGGCGAGAGATCTCGAGCTAATTATTTTTAAACATTTAGTACAGTTCATTTTTATATTCAAGTAGAATCTTAACGAACTTAGAATTAGAATATAATAAATAGTTGTTCGCACTTCTATTCATTTAATGACAAGTACATTGAAAGCATATAAAAACCTATTTTTATGCATTTTTTTTGAAAAATTATTTCATATTCTAAAAAAATAAACTAATTCATTATTAATAGTTCATAATTTTACTTTGACTCGATCATTGACTCAAATTCAATACTAAAAATTAACTAAGAAATGAAAATGAGTCAAAAACAATACAAATTTAACAAACTAATATAACAAATTACTATAAAAAATATTAAATAATTAACATGAATATTATAATTATTAAAATGACATATTATATTTTTTCTTGTATTTCTTTTATATATATATATATATATATATATATATATATATATATATAGGGAGAGGTTCAAGAAAGAACTATAAATAAAAAAAGAACGGAGAACCATTTTCAGCCATTCGATCATCAAGATCTACGGTGGATGCATCATCTTGTTGGATGAATACAGATCCTGGGTTCGAATCCTGAAGGTAGCAATTTTTTTTTATTTTTTTGAGTGCATTAATTTTAACAGCGAATGCATTATTTTTTACAGTGAATGCATTAGATTTGATGGTTCTCACGTTCTCACAAATAATGTAGTTCTCCCTAGAACCACACCCTATATATATATATATATATATATATATATATATATATATTAAAAATATAAGAGATTTGGGGGTACAGTTGTACCCCCTTGCACCAATGTGGCTCCGCTACTGCTAACAGATTCAATCGTTTCTACTACTCTAACATTCTCAAATAAAAATCAAAATTAGGTTCGATTGGCAAAAACGATTAACCGCACACACCGTGTTGTCGATTCCGTGGTCAAAATTAGTCTTGGTATTGCACAACAAAGCTTATGCAAAGTTCTTCATCGGTCGGCAAGAACAACAACGTTTTTGTAGAGAATAATGAGTAGTAACTCCTCACGCATAGAGCTGATAATATTTAAATTTCAGGGCAAAAATGAGATTTGGATCCAAGATAATTCTGGTGGTTTGTGTATCAGAGGGGGGTGGCGTATTCCTAAACGGGATTTATCTATGTAAAGAGGCCGAAGCCCCTTGCATATATGCAAGGGCATATAATACTACCGACACATATAAGTGTCTCTAAAAGTGTCTCATATGTGTAGATAATTATATTTTTATCATAATACAATGATGATGTGGAAATTACGTGGATGCTGATGTGGCATGTACACGTGGCAATTTGTATGTGTGGATAAATACCTAACTTATGTGTGGCTAAAACTATTTAGAATTTTTTCAATTTAATTTTTATTTTATATATATAAATATATATATTATTATATTATAGTTAATCTAATAGTATATTCCTAACTAGTTTAGAAACTCTTAAATTAAAAATAGTATGTACAACACATTAAAATATAACATGATTATATAAAAATATTTACTTTATTAATAATATCAAAGTACACATTATTTATGTCACAACTATAAAAAGCATTACATAATAATACTACACAATTGATCAAACTATTCTAATTTTCTATGAAGCTTCGTTGACGAAAAGTAATCCAACGTATTGGTTAAATTGCATATTGACATCTGCTTCAGTTATTCCTGTAAAGATAATAAAAACACAAAATTATTCAAGATACACATCTATATATTAATTAAACACAACTTAATTGGATTCAATAAGATGAATACATATGCCACAAAACACTCTTACCTGACAAAAACAGAGAGGGTGCAACTAAAGTTAAGAAAATAAAGTGTGCTTTCTGCCAGATCAATCATATAAAAAAATCCTTTAGACCTAGAAATTGCAAGAATTGGAAGGGCAATACTAAATGAAAGCAATAGAAATCCTTCAGAAAATATAGCATTTTCACTCACAAGGTAGGCAATACTCGAACTTCTTTTACGCTCTATCTTGAGATGTCTTAGACCAGCCCTGCAAGAAGTAGCAACTCTTGGACACAAGTGTTATAAGATCAATGGAAAAGTTGTCAACAATATGACACACGAAATGAGCAGGAGAAACTTTAAAGGAAATTCTGATACCTTTTCTAAAGAGACCCAATCCATTTCCATCTCCTTCATGGGCACAATT
This sequence comes from Salvia miltiorrhiza, assembly GCF_028751815.1. Classification (NCBI taxonomy): domain Eukaryota; kingdom Viridiplantae; phylum Streptophyta; class Magnoliopsida; order Lamiales; family Lamiaceae; genus Salvia; species Salvia miltiorrhiza. The sequence goes on along the minus strand of NW_026651486.1, from coordinate 505,885 downwards.
TCTTTAGTCACCCTCTGAACTGATTTCACACCAACTGGATGAAGATTATACCTTCTGCAATGTCATGAACAGTTTAATTTTTTTAGCTATTGAATCTTCTGATGAAATTAAGATCTACATGAATCATGACAATAGTGTCTCATGTTATTTTAAAAAAGAACTAACATGAAAGTTTAGACTACAATGTATTGAATAGAGGAGACAACCTTGGCAGCTGAGGTCTTCTGACGGCGGGGAAGGTTGGAGGCGGCGCCGCCGCTTAACATTCCTAGGAGAACTTGATGCATCTTCCCACAGGCGCCCTCAGTTTGATCAGCTCCGCGCAGTTGTCTTAGCGGCCGGAAATTGACTCAAAGGTGACTCTTTCGGAGTATTTAGATAGGGTAGTGGGGATTTACCGGAGCAGAGGACTTGGCAATCTAAACTCCACTAAGATTGTGGCAATGAGAGCCTGAAAACTGCCCGACTTCTTAAGATAGTTTTTTGAATGTAGGGCGGTAAAATGAAATAGTTTCTTGAATGCCTTTTTGGGTGTAGGGCGGGAGAATGAAATTTCTTTCTAATCCGACACTTTTACGAATTTAAATTATATAACACTTATCTTATTTAACACTTATCTCTTTTTGGCTAAAGCAATATACACAAATAGTATTATTTAAATCCAACACTTTTAGTTTTGTGTAAGTAATGAGTTCGACCACAATAATTCTATGAAAAATTAAAATCCAAATGTTTTGATTATGCTGAGCGATTCTAAAATAGATGTATTTTGTATCATATTTTAATAATATTATATTATAGTTACAAATATTTATGCAAGTAATGCTAAGCTATTAATATTTGTAAGATTTTGTGTGGTGCAACATATATAATTATGAATTGTGATATATTAAAATGATAACTTTATATTTAAAATTAATTTGTAATTAATTTTAAAATTAAGTGATAATTTAGCGATTATAATAAAATTAAAAATTTATTTATATTCTATATTTTTTCTTTTTATTTTATTTGTATATATCTTGTTATTTTTCTATTTCGGTAAATTTTATTCTTGGATATTATGGTCGAGAAATAAAAAGTTGCTTCCCTGCAACATAAATTTCTATATTGATTCAGCAAATTTTTGTCGATATTTTCTTTACAAAAAAAACATAATTAAATTGAGTGAAGGCAATATAATTTTCTTAACTATATATAAATGTTGACATATGGATTATCAACCACACATAGATATTCGGTAAAATGTGTGACTAATATTTTACATATATTTTTCATATTAAATAAAGTTTGAAATAAAATTATTTAAATAAAATCAAATAAAAAAATAATTAACAAAAGAATATACGTGTCACTAAAATGTTTATGTCACACTTATTAATTGTTAATAAACTAATGTTTAAATATGTCATTAACCACACATATATAATCCTTAACTATGTGTGGGTAATAATGTTTATTAATTTGCCACGTAAACACATTAAATATAAAGAGTTAAATAGAAAATAAAAAGTTAAAAATAAATGAGATTAACTCTTTTTACCCACACATAACTAAATGTCATTAACTGTTTAAAACAGTCTAATGAATTTACCTACACATATTTAATTATGTGTGGGTAAACTGCCACACATTATTATGTGTCACAAATTATGTGTGGCTAAAACCTCAAATTCTTGTAGTGATAATGCTAGGCCGTCTGTGTTAGGCGCGAAGGCACCAAACGATCGTTTCTCAACAGATTAATATGCTAAACCAGCGTTAAACACCGCAACAAACAAGGCTAAGACTATAAGATGAAAACAATATCACACCTATATAAGGGACAACATACTTATCAAAAAATTAAGAAGTAAAAATGGGCTGCAACAGATAACTGGTAAGGATGGATGAATGGTGATGATGAGTGAGTGGAGCTTAGAATTTAAAATTTTAATTTCTAAATTTCTAAGTTCATGTCCTCAGATAGTTTCTAAAAATTTGTAAAGATAGTTATGAATATAAATTAATACTAATATTCTTTAGATATAAATTGTTTTAAAACAACAACAACAACAACAACAACAACCACCACCACAACAACAATGTTTGCATATTTTAGTTTGATTTATATATTTGAAAAACCAAATCAAAATCGTAGTAATTTTCTAAAAGTATAGACCAAATAATATTTTAAATTTAATTTAATTATAATTTAAATCAACGCCCCTACCCTAGGTATAATTGTATTTTCCCTCGTTGCCGACCGGTCACGTACAAACAAGAATAAAAAAAAAAACTAATGATGCATCATCCATATAAAAAGAGAGAAGGAAAATGTCTAACGAAGCAAAATGACTCAGTCTCGCAAGCAAAGAGAAGACTATCAATAAAATACACACAAAATTTTCTTGGAATAAAATAATGACAAATATAATCCCAATTCTCCACTTATAAATAGATTCTCCCTTTCATGCACAAAACACAACACAACTCAACTAGCTTTCATTAATCTTCTTCATAATCTCATCAATTTTTTCAGACAAAAAAAAAATATTGAATCATGGCACCAATCATCGTTGATCAAGAAATTAGCTGCTCACTCCCACCAGCAAAGTTGTTCAAAGCTTTTGTGGTGGATGCAGACGAACTCATGCCCAAAGTTATACCCAATTTCTTTAAAAGCTTCGAAACTGTAGAAGGAGATGGAGGAGTTGGGAGTATCAAGCTAATTACTTTTACTGGAGAAGGTAAAATTATTGTTTTCGAATTATTTGTTTAGTTGTTTCTAATTAAGTATGAGAATAAGGAGTTGGGTTTGATATACTCTCCCCGTCCCAACTTTTAATATCCATCTTAATTTCCTTTTCTTTGGCCGTCCCATATTTTGGTATTCATTTATATTTTTAGTAAAAGTAGGCGGGACCTTTGCTCCACTTTAACACTCGTATAAAAGGTGAGACGCTTATTCCACTTACAATACACTCAATCACTTTATTAAAATCCGTATCACTCTTAAATGGATACTAAAAATTGGGATGTATGAAGTATTAAATTTCTAAGAAAATGCACATGAGCTCGAATAAACTATTGAAACCTAACCTCAATAGTATTTAATATTGAAGTGAGCTATAACCAATTATTTTTTTAGGAGGAGATATCAAGCCCGCAAAGCATAAGATCGTAGAAATAGATGAGGAAAAGCAGGTGTTCAAGTACGACTTGGTGGAAGGCGGTATTTTGGGAGAAGATCTTGAGTTTGTATCCTATGTTTTCAAATTTGAGACGAGCGGTGATGGTGGTTGTACCATCAAGATTGCGTCGACGTACCACCCCAAAAGCGATGAGCACCACCATACCATAAAAGAGATTATCGAGAGAAGTAAAGAGGTGACTAAGGGATTCGTCAATGCAATTCAGGCTCACCTCCATGGACATACCTAAGGACAAAATTCACTTGCTTTGCAATTTCCTTTTCTTTATTTCAAGAATTAAATAATAAGTTTGAGTGTTGAGTGTGTAATATCTAGCTTTAATGTTGTGTTCCATGTATTGTGTCAACGAGGTTGAATAAATGCTGTGTTGATAAAAAGTTTCAAAATTATATTTTACCTTTTTTTATATACATATATAGTATTAATGATTGATGCATACAATTTTTGGTGAAATAGTGGTAGGGGTGAGCATTCGGACGGTTCGGGTTGAAACCGAACCGTACTGAAAAAATCCGAACCCAAACCGCCCTAAAAAATTCAAACCAAATCAAACCGTTTTAGTTGCCAAAACCGAACCAAACCGAATCGTAAATTTTCGGTTTCGGTTTGATTTGACTTAAACCGTTTCGTTTTTTTATTTTTTAAACTAAGCTATTTTCCACAAAATGAAACAATTTTGCTCTAATTAAAAAGGGGGATTAGCTTCATTAATGTTAAATAAAAAGGGAGAAACAAAAACCCTAGCTCTAAAATGCTAAATATTGAATTTGACTCTAAAATAAAACCCTAATGTTTAATAATTTAATAATTAATTATTTTTAAAATATATAATATATTATAATAATTATTAATTCGGGCGGGTTCGGTTTAAAAACCAAACCATTTTTTTCAAACCGAAACCAAACCGAAAATTGGCGGTTTGAAAATTTCTAAACCGAACCTCACCGTTTTATCTATAAAAATCGAACCAAATCGCCCGATTTGGTTCAGTTTGGCGATTCCGGTTCTGTTTTGCTCAGCCCTAAATAGTATTATTATTATTATTTTGACTTGGGGGAGGGAGAGCTGTGGGATTGAAACCCTAATTATTCGTTAACAGGAGTTCACATGACCGCTTGATGTCCCATGAAGGACAATATCTATAGTTATTTAGGGCCCGTTTGTTTGACACAGATTCTGGCCTGAGAAAGTAATCTGATTCCAAAATATTAAATTCTTGTGTTTGGTTAAATTTTTATTCCCTAAAGGAAAGTAATAAGAATCATGAAAACAAGGAAAGTAGTGCAACTTTCCAGGATTCTTATTCCCTAGCTTTTCTTAGGTATTCTTTTTCCTCATTCTCAGGATTCTTACTTATTTGTATTACTTTATAAAATGTAAATTATAATTTTTATTTAGAAGGTATTTAATGTTTTGTATTATTATTATTATTATTATTATTATTATTATTATTATTATTATTATTATTATTATTATTATTATTATTATTATTATTATTATTCTCATAACTATGAATCAACTTTATATTATTAATTTATTATTATTATTATTAAATTTATTAATTAGTTAATAATTTATTTTAAGCAAATTATAATTTAATTATTAGAACTATGAATCATACTTTATTAGAAAATCTTAATTTAATTTTTTAAAACTATAAATCATACATTATTATTATTATTATTATTATTATTATTATTATTATTATTATTATTATTATTATTATTATGTAAGAAAATTTGAATTTAATTTTAGAATTATAAATCATATAATTAACCTTAATAATGCACTTTGTTGTTACTAAAAAAATTAATTAGAGAAATTTATTATAAAGATTAAATTACAATTTAATTCTTATATATATATAATGATAAATTATATTTATTTAATGATACCAATCCAGAATCTTAAAAATTATTTTTGGTATTTTCTAAAGGGTTAAGGTGCAGATAGGCCCCTTAAGTGGAGGCCCTTAGAGCGTTTCAGTCCCCTTACTAACTATGTGTGCAAATTGGCCCCCGAACTCAAAAAAACGGTGCAGATCGGCCCCTCTGACTTAACACCGTTATGGGCCGTTAGTCAAGGGGGCGATTTGCACCGTTTTTTCGGAGTTCAGGGGCTAATCTGCACCTTTTAACTTTTTAATTAATTCAACTCTCTCGCTCAAAATTTGATCGTCGTTGTCGCTGATTCAAGCTCCGGCGAGGCCGGCGGAGGGCGCCGCCCCTTTCTTTCTCTCTTGGGCCCTAAACCTCGAAGGCCGCCGCCCCTTTCTTTCTCTCTTGGGCGCCGCCGCCTGGCTTTTCTCGATGAGGAGTCGCCTAGCTTTTCTCGATAAGGAGTCGCATCTTTCTCTCAAATCCGGCGAAATCCGGTGATAAAGGCCGACGATGCCCGTCGCCATCTACACTATCGGCGTGCTGTTGAAGAAGGACGCCTTCAAATCAAAGACCATGGCCAACATGATCTCGATCTTGATTGGGGTCACGATCACCGCCTACGGCGAGGCGAAGTTCGATTCGTTGGGGGTGATTCTGCAATTGGGGGCGGTGACGTTCGAGGGAGAATTCGAGTTTCCATTTCGATTATGTGATTTTCGGGAGCAATGACGCCGATTTGGAATTCCCGATTTGGGGCTTGGGAACTTGATTTCGTGATTTTCCTCATCTGACGGCGATTGACGCCGGAAAAGTTGGTCGGAGAAGATGAGATGTGATTTTTTTAATGAACAGTGTGCAGATTAGCCCCCAAACTCCAAAAAGGGAAAAGGTGCAGATTAGCCCCTGAACTCCAAAAAAACGGTGCAGATCGCCCCCTCTGACTAACGACCCATAACGGTGTTAAGTCAGAGGGGGCGATCTGCACCATTTTTTAGAGTTCGGGGGCCAATTTGCACACACAGTTAGTAAGGGGACTGAAACGCTCTAAGGGCCTCCACTTGAGAGGCCTATCTGCACCTTAACCCTTTTCTAAATGCTGGAGAATGAATATATTAGGATTCATTTTCCACGGAATCATATTGCTGAAAATAATAATCTCAATTCACATTAGTTTCCTGGCAAGTGTTTTTTTAATCTCTCTTATTTGCTAGGCAAAAAAGTACTTAAGTATTGCATAGGTTCATCTAATTGGATTTTAGCTATTTTTAGTTTGGGTTAGTTGGGTTGAAGTTTTTTTGACCTTAACCTTATATCTTTGGTTTTCGAGTCCTTCGAATCAGCATGAGATGTTAATTAGTTGGATCAACTCACTTAATTTGGGATCAACATGAGATGTTAGTTGGATCAACCCACTTAATTTTGGATCAATTCATTTAATTGGCAAGCTATTTTCAGTTTAAGCTAGTGCTGAATATTTTTTGAACTAAAAATTTTCGACACTGACTTAATATTTTTTGTTTTTGGACTAGTCCATCGAGCCAATAAGTTCACCAAATTTTTTTTATCATGGAGTATGATTTTTTCTTGAGAACTATATTCTTGTGAAAAAATAAATAGATCGTATTTTCTCATTCAAGACACTTCACCTAGTTTTAGATTAAAAATAATATTATTTAAACATAAACTTGCATAAGAGTTTCATACATATATATTTCACATAGATGATCATCTTTCTTTAATTTTCAAAATATTTTTTATTAACCATTGGAGGCCAAAATACATTCAACAAACATCAAATCTTATTATCGAACTTAAAATTAAAGTAATTGATAGTCCCTAACGAGTAGACTCAGGTGATAATGCACATGATATGAAACTTTTTCATTTTGTTGCTTGTTGAGTCCGCAGGCGTCAGCTAAAGAGTTTGGCCTGAGTATTCCTTACATATAAGGCAAGTTCTCTGAATTAATGCTTCAAACAAATAACTCAACTTATACAATTAATTAGTTGGATGATTATTTGACCTGATAGTGTCTGCGACTGCGATATTCGTGGTTAGGCAAACTCGCTTTTCACTTAATTAGAAATTTTTTGGTTAATCGGCCAACCCATTCGATATTTGGGTCAGCTCTATCAAGCTCGAACTGTTTTTAGTTTGAGCCATTCTTTTTTCGAGCTAAATTTTTTTCACTCTAACCCTCTATTTTTATCGGTTTATTTGAGTCAACCTATCAATTTTAGGCAAAATGGACATCCCACGCTAGGCATAAGCACTTTAAAATTTATTTTCGTTTTCTTATAAATAGAAAAGTACTAACTCAATTATCATAATAAATTGAAATTACAATAAAAAAATAATATTAATGTGAAAAAAGACATAATATTGGAAATTTCCAAATATTCATTTAGTTAATTAATTTGAAAAAAAGGTCCAGTACTAAGGTTTATGTTAACCGAAAAAACCATAGAAAAACGATAGTATTTAGCTATTTATGGACAAGAACTATTTTATGCTAAAATGTGTAGGTAACCTCTATTTGTCTACAATATATATATAAAAATATAAATTTATACTGAATACTATTGATAGCTGTTGAGTCCAACAAAATTAAATAACTTAATGAAAATAAATTGTAATAAACAATGATTAAGGTCGATTCATATTGTTGTGGTGGGTTCAAATAAACCACACTGAGAGAGATAAATAATTAAAGAAAAATGATAAAAACCTGATGCAAAAGGAAGAATCTAGTCGATGAATATTGGGGATTCGAATCTTTGACGTCGAAACTCTCAAATCGAAATTTTAACTAGATCTTCGAAACCACGAACTCAAGGAAAGATGATGATTACTGATAAACACAGTTTTCGTACGAATTATTGTCATTTTCTCCACGATTTGCTTGTGAATGATTGTTTGAATCTCATTATTATGCTTTATTTAAATTTAATGCATTATTGTAGTTTTGGAATGATTTCAGGGAAAATCAAAGATCAATTGAAGGATTGTGAACACATGAGATGGAAGTACATCTCGAAAGGAATCTATGAGCGCAAATGGCGGCGAAATCGGAGCTCGAACGAAGGAGAACAGAAAGTCGGCTGCACACTGAACCCCACGATCGCAGCTCGGCGGCCGTGGGATGGAAAATGAAAAAGTACATATCCAATGTTCATATGTCTCGCACACACTAGTAAAGCACGAAACCAACACCTAAACTATAAAGCAATAAACGACACAATATTTACATGGTTCGGTCATCAAGACATACGTCCACGGGAGTTCTTTGGATTTTTCACTATACTTCGAAAGAGTTACATGTTACAAGTGTAGTGCTCAAATGAATAGAATCCCCTAACTCTAATGATAGACTTTCTATTTATAGACATGAGAGTGAGCCCTAATGCCTCAAGCCCATTCACAAAGATAATTGGGCCTAAAGCCCCTTAATGCCTTAGTAAATTTATCTTCCTTAATGCCTTAGTAAATTTATCTTTAACTCCTAACTAGAACCTTCAGCGCCGGGAGCTTCGTTATCTTGTGACTGCGCAGACAATTCGGGTTCTTTATCCCGCGTGGGTGCTTCGGACTCTTTATCCTGCGCAGGTGCTTTAGTTCTTTTTACTCCGCAGGTGCTTCAGTTCTTTTTACTCCTTCACCTGGAAAGTGGAACTCTCCCTTTATCTGTGCTGAATAGTCTCTTCGAACTGCGCAGGCGCTCAATCGAACCTTCTATTATCCCAAGTCTTCACTTAAACCTGCGCTGGTGAGTTTACTTAATAACAGTAATAATAATAATAATAATTAGGTAAAATAGACTTGAATTACTAAGCACATCGCTGATGAGTATTCTAGTCCTCATTAGCTACTCCCCTTAGTCTGGTTGAATAGTGTTCTCTTTGTTCAATCGGTGGTGTGTGGTGTAAAGTCAGTGCTGAGCTGCTCTCCCGTGTCAATTAAGCATACATGATTTCCTGCAATTTATTAGATAAGAATTGTCAATTTTTACAAATCAATGGAGACAAAGTATTTCAGCGCTGCAAATGAACTAAGATAAAAGAGATAGTAATTTTTCTTTTGATTATTTGAATATCATCAAAGATGACCGACTTAAGGCTCAAATATCCGCAAAGCGGCTGAGTTGCCACTTAAGGCTCATATATCCGCAGAGCGGCTGAGTTGCCACTTAAGGCTCAAATATCAGCACAGCGGCTGAGTTGCCACTTAACGCTCAGATATCCGCATAGCTACTATTTCTATTGTTCCTTGAAAAAAGAATATATTATGTTTCTACTATAGTGTGTGGATTTGCTTGTGAACGGATTATTGTTGATTTTTGACAAATCCTTTTTTCTTGGATTACAAATATTGGCTCCTTGTGTCTGCTCATATTACGTTATGTATTACATTATGCTTTAGATCTTATTTGATGATTTATTGAAATTTTGTTTTTGTTTTATTTTTATTTTTATCTCTTACACTTGTGATGGGTGATGGCCATTAGGCAATAGAAAAGAAACCCAAGACGAGAATAGGAGAAAGTGTACCAAATGGAACTTTAGCAAGTCGGGTTCCTACCTGCACATCAGAATTGATGAGTAGGTTCCAAGGGCTGAAATGAGATCCTACTTTTGGAGTAGAAATGCAGTTATTATAATATCGAGATCTATGGAAGAAAATGGAAATTGAAAGATGCACATCCAATCCACTTTACTTTGCGAAACGAGTTAGTACCATAGCCTCCAGGATGGCATCAGAAGTAATTACTAGAAGATATTGTCGAAATTGTACCAGGAAGGCACGGGCTAGAGGAAACCTTAGACTTCAAAGAATTAATCTCCGAACTCTTAGTAGCATTGAAATATTATGTCAATGGCATAATTCAAAGACAATTATTCCAAACAAAAAGAGAAAGATTGCCATTAGTGTTTGTTATTCAGACAATATTTATTTTATAAGATGTTTTTATAAGTTGTTTGAATGAGAATTGTTATCTATCATTTTTTGTTACATAATTCTTATATTATAGCGCATTGTTTGAAGTTCATTTCGTATTTTTCAACTATATATTTCGCTAAGTCATATTAGGGGTATGAAAGTCCTTTTTAGTAGTTCTTAATTTTTTTGGGCTAAAAGAGAATGTTAGGTCCGGAGGGTCTCGAATAGGTGTATGGGGGGGGGGGGAATACACCTATGGGCTATTTTTCTTAGTTAAAACGAAACTTTAAATACAAACTGACTCAACCTGTTTACTGAAAAGAGTTTTGTCAAAACAGGGTTGACGACTGATACTGAATACTCTTCAGTAAGGAGTTATCAGTTAAGTCAAAGACTTTAACTGATACACGTAAGGCTTCAGTCGAGTTTGACAAACAGAGAGATGTTATGAATCTTACTGACTGTCAGAAGATAGATCAGTTAGACTGATAACACACGCAGCGGAAAACTTTTGTTTCGAAATAGCCTGTGATATTAAACACGTTGTCAGCAGTTAAGTTTCTCTTTGCAATTAATCAGTTTTCAGTTTATGAAGGTAAGAGCACAAGTAAGAAGGTAAGTACTGAAAGCTGTAAATAACACATAGATTTTTACGTGGTTCGGAAAACACTTCCTACATCCACGGTCGGTTGATCAGACCAACAACTTCATTGGGCAAGTGCTTACGGGTGCACTGCAAACCGATGCGTGGGCTTATGGGTGCACATCAAACCTGAACGTGTGCTTGCGGGTGCACACAAACCGAGACGACTGAAGATCATATCTTCAGTACCAACGCACTGGGTTGTATTTTGCTGAGTAACGAATTCGGCAGTGTTTCAGCTTATGTTGTTGAATCGGTGAAGATTGAAGTGATCCTCGAGCACTATTTATAGGAGACATCTTGAATAGATCCGTTGGCGGAGATGGTCTTCAAGATTTCTTTCGTTAAAGAGTAATTTGAACTTGGGCTGAGGCTTCAATCTTCGAGGTTCCTTGTTTGGTGAGAACGGCTACTTTGAAGAGCAGGAGATACGACATCTCTGAAAAGGTGATCACCAAAAAGGAATGACCTCTGCAGAGAAAGAACGATCCTGAAATCTCTGCATTTAATGTGGCTGTACTTCTGGAGTGCGTGACTTCCTTTGAACGTTGGAGGTTTAGTCCGAGGAAGAATGTTTAACAGATACTTGACTTAGTATCATTTCGCTGAATCCACGTGGCGCGCATTAAGTAATCAGTCGAAACTGATCCTTCGACCGATAAGTCAAATATTAGTATTTGACTTCGCCTTAATCGTTACATCAGTCGGCATCTTCAGTCTTCAGTCTTCAGTCCTTCGTTTTTCAGTCTTCAGTCTTCAGAACAGCAACTAAACTAGAGAAAGAACTCTAACACTTGAGTTCGAACAGTTCTAGTCTATTACAAGTGAAACCTATTGATTTTGGTAACATCAAAACTAGGATTAGGATATTTCATTATGTGATATCCCGACCCTTTCATAGGGAATATAGACGATCTTTAATTAGTATACTATTGATACACGCCCGATTTTAATAAGTCATATTATTTCAAATAGATTTATTTTATAATTGAGTTCTTTATTATTACCATATCGATTTAAGGCATTGAGGCCGTTTTATTAGGTACATGAAAATGTTCTCACAAGTATCTTTAATTTTATGTAATTATTTATTCACTTATTTATTTATTTAATTATTTTCTGACCAGCCTCAAGCCCAATAAATATTTTTACCTATGAGTTGAATAATTTTTATGGGCCTGCAGGCCAAATTTTGTGAGCTCATCAATAGCCCAAAATTGGGAGTTTTGGTGAGTGCAGAGCGCGAAAGCATTTTCTCTTTTCTCCAAAAATCTCTCATTTTCCCAAAAATTCTGCAGTCCAAATCTTGCCAATTCATCCTACAGGCAACCTCCCTCCAACTTCATTTAAGTATGCTCCTAACCCACAAGCCATCCACACAGTCCACTCCAATCCCTGCACTCTCCAATCTCTGCAGCTGTTTTCAACCATACTCAGTAAATCAAGAAACTCTCAAACAACTCCAGCAACGCCTTCAAGAACAACTCCACACAAGGTTACCTCAAACCCCATACATTTATAATTTCTCTTCTATATTTTCATCCATGTTGTTAAGAAAAGGAAGAAGAATCATAGAGAATAAACCCAGCTCATAACAGAGAACTCAAGGACTGTACACGAAATCATTTCTTATTGTTTTTGATGCTCACACAAGAACACATCAATAGAATAAATTCTCTTTCTTATAACTTGAAATTTCAGAAACTCAAAACACCCAAAAATCAAATCTTTCCAAATCTGAGATTTTTCTTTTCGTTGCCTTGTTGAGTGTGAGAGAGAGAGGGAGACGGGTGCGGGCTGTCCGAGCTCGACGCCGAGCTGTCAAGGCCGCGGCTGCCGGCGCTGCATGCGTTGCAGCAGCCCGCCGGCCACCCACGGCCAAGACAGACGGAGTTGGAGCGAGGCGGCGGCGTGAACGGAGCAGCAGCGGCGGCGGCCCTTCTTGGCCGTCCGCTGCCGGAAATGCGAGGAAAGGCGATGAGTGAGGGAGGCCTCGGATCTGGCGATTCTCGCCGGGGTTGGAGCAGGCGGCGGCGGCGGATCTATGGAGGGAGAAGAGAAGAGGTGGTGGTTTTGAGAGAGAGGAAAAGAGAAGTTTTAGAGAGAGAGGCGGATGGGAGGTGGTGAGAGAGGGAAGACTGGAGGTGGTTTGCGGCGATGATTCCACCGGACTTGGAGCGGCGGCGGCAGAAGCCGATGGCCGTCCGGCCAAGATAGAGAGGGGCAGCGGTTTTGAGGGAGAAAGGAGGAAAAAGAGAGAGAAGGAGAGAGGGGGAGCCGAGAGTGGGTGTGAGGAGAGAGAAAAGAAGCTTTGTTTTCTTTTAGTTCAAATTTTCTTTAATTGTTAGCTAAAGTATTATTTTGGGCTCACTTTTATTTAGTTTATTGGGCTGATTTTTAATCATTTGATTGGGCTGATTTCTTCTATCTGATGGGCTCTATTCATTTAATTTACTTGGGCCCATTTAAATTGAACAAGTCGTTTGTATTGTATTGTCTTGGGCTCTAATTCTTTATTTAAATGGGTCTAAAGTGCCTTAACTAGTTTTATTATTTTTCTTATAAGATTGAGTTTTTATATTTTAATAAAATTATAAATTATTTTATAAGTTTTAAATTTGTCATTAATTATGTATTTAAAATTTACGGATTCACTTAAAAAGATTATTAATTCGGATAAAGTGTATCAATAGTTAGTGATTTTTCCCCTTTTTATTTAGAAGTTAGAATAGCATCAATAGACCTATTAAGAATATATTTCTTGTAGGCTTTGAGGATCAGGAGGATTAGCACTGCTTTCCCGTGACAGGTTTACGATTAAACTACAGGCTTTGCCTATTCAGGTGGGTTTTATTTTACATACAATGTATCTTGAGTTATATAAGCTCTGATATTTCATGAAAGTTATCTGTTTATCCAATATAAATGTTTTTATGTGCGTTCTGTAATTGTTTAAGGCTCACTTAAGCATCGATCGAGATTCTCATTTGGCCTAACACGCTAAATGAGGATTGTGTACACAAGGTTAGTGACTCGATGGGTTGATCGCCATCGTGCACTAACAGATTTAGAACGTTATAAGGGTGAGTGCTTGACAGGAGGTTATCCGGAGCACAATTAAGACTATTGATTCTGACCGGGTGCGTCCCGAGATCAATAACAGATTTTTGGATCTGACTGGGCGTGTCCCGAGGTCAGTGAATGTGGGGAGAAAGTGAGTAACAATCGAACGTACATGGCGCGCCACTTAATGAGAAAAGTTTTGTCATGCTTAGAAGCGGATTTCTATTTTTAAAACCTTCTAAGTTATGATTGTGATATTGGATAAACTGTTTCGATTATTTTATAAAATATTTCAGAAACTCGTGCTCACTGAGTACATTAGTACTCAGCCCAAATTATTTTCAAATGTTTTCAGGTTCAGTTGGTGCAGACAAGGCTGGGTTGAGGCTAAATACCACGATGTCTTTTGCTTCCGCTAATGACTAGCTTATCATCTCGTCTTTTAAATTCTCTAAATTGAGAATTTCTATCCTATATATTTTAATGAAGCTATCATTGATTAAGATCAGAGACACGGAACTAAACTTATGTGATCCTGAGTTTGAATATTGTCATTTGATTGGCATCTCTTAATGCCTTTCATTTTATCTCTTTGGATTATATGAATACTCAATTTAATGGGTACGTTGTCAAATTTATTCTGCTTGATTAGGACTTTCCATTATATTTCCTATTTCTTCTTGCCTTGGGAAGTCGGGTTGTTACACATTAAGTTCCCAACAGAGAACCATTTATTTAAAGAGAATTATCAGCTACAATTTTACAAAGCCACGAAGGGAAATCCTTCGTCCAATTAACTGGTTGCTCCAAATGTTTAGCCGCCTGAGCCAGCTCATGCGCTGCTCGGTTTGCTGACCGATACGCATGAAAAACGCCGATGAAAAGGTTCTCTCTCGTGACAGTAATAATCTCCCAAATGTCACTAGGGAGGAAGAGTTTGTTATCCTCAGAAGACGCCATGATCCTTGCGGCAAAGAGGGAATTCGTGAAGATCACAATGGGGCTGATCTCCTGCTCAACTGCCAAAATAACGCCTTGAACCACCGCCATTACCTCAACAATCGAATTGTTAGTCGACGGACCTGTGGGCTTGGCCATAGCCACTTGTATCTTGTCGTTATGATCCTAGATGATAACTCCAACCCCAAACAGCTGTTGGTTGGTATATAACGGATACCTATTTCATGTTAACATTTATTTTATTAAAAAATATCCATAATTTATAAATATATTGTGAAATAATTTAATATTTTTTTTCTTTTGTAAATTATGACATTAAATGATTCTCGTCAAATTTTAACAAGTTAAAACTACTTTCTTTTACTCCCTCCGTCCACGAAAAAGAGTCCTATTTCCCCTCTTTTTTTTGTCCACAAAAAAGAGTCCTGTTTCACTTTTTATACAATTTTACCCTTTATAAATTTGTGTATTTACTTTATTTGCCACTGAAAACCCACCTTAATAATTAAGAATTATCCACACTTAAACTTACTTAAATACGATTAACAATGAAAATGTTAAGAATTCTTTATGTTTGACCACTTAATTTCTCAGTCAATATCATCTCTGCTCAAAGATAAAACACTAAAAAATCCTAAAGACTCGCCGCCTCTCTGCCTTCTTCATTGTTCATCTTCTTCAGTCTTCACCCTAAATCGGATGAACCCTAAATCGCCTCTCTCAAGCGCCGCCTCTCACCTTCTTCAGTCTTCACCCTAAGGCGCCACCTCTCTCCTTCATTGTTCATTCGTCTGAAACCCTATTAATCGCTGCCTCTGTCAGAGCAAGCTTCCCCCAAATCGCCGCCTCCTTCTTCAAGGTGAGGAGCCACATGCACAGCGCGGCGCCGCCTCTCTTCCCTGGCGAGGAGCGCCACCATTGACCGCAGCAATCAGCCGCCGCCGTAGGAGGACCCGTTGCCGCTGTCGCCCCTCATCCATCACTCTCTCTATTTCTCACTCCATACCCAAAAGTCACCCCTTCCGTTCTCAGGTAACAACGACCAACCCTCGTTGTCTCTAAAATTCCGGCAACCATTGCCGCCCCCAGCTTCGACTCCATCTCACCGTTCGGAGAGATGACAACCCCAAACTCAATTTTTTTTCCAAAATGTTCATTTACTGATTTTGTCCTGAATTTGTGTGGGAAAACTGAATTTCATTTGAAATGTAGCTATAGAAAATCTGAATGTATACAATTTCGTTGATGGTGTTTATTTCTTTCTGAATATAGCAAATCTGAATGTACGCAAGTTTGAATGTAGCTATAGCAGATTTTTTTCTTATGCTTATTTCTTTGAATTATTTTGTGTAATTGTGTGTAAAAGTGATGGTGCTTCAGTAGAGAATATTAAGAGTGTTAATCGATTTCAGTTTGAATGGAAAATGTGTTGTTCTTAATTGAGATTAAGCATTTAAAAATTGTCATTAACACTACCCCTACAAATTTACTTTTACCTCACTTACACCTACTTTAACAAGTTTCTTAAAACCCGTGCCGAACCCCAAATGGGACTCTTTTTGGTGGACGGAGGGAGTATTAAATAACTAGAGTTTCTTTTATTAAATAACTAGGGCATTAAATAAAGTTTCGAATAAAGACAAAATATCAGTCTAATGTAAATTGGCCTTGATTCTAGAAGCTTGAAGAATACGTGGAAATCGTCAGGCAAATTAAAATTATTCCAGTCTTCCTTTTGAACCGCAGTTTATTTATTTATCTATTTATTTTGTAAGGGAAAGTTCTTTTATTTGATATACTCCCTCCGTCCACTAATTCAAGGCCTTCTTTCCTTGTTAGGATGTCCACCAACTCAAGGCCTATCCATTTTTAGTAAGTTTTTATTTATATTTAATTGGTGGGTCCCAAAACAATACATTTTTTCTCCACTCAACTAATAAACAATACATTAATTGTGGGTCCCTTTCTCCACTCAACTAATAAAATACACTTTTTCTTAAAACTCGTATTTTGCTCCTTAGATCATGAATTAGTGGACGGAGGGAGTATATCAATTGAGGTCCCATCACATATTTTACGGATAAACTTTTATACAAAATGATGCAATGAAATTCATATTTGCGAACAAGGGCTATTGTCATCGCATAGTCTTAATAATATTCGATTGTCTTCTGATTTTCAATATTTTATATAGCTTAATTATATTTTTTATTTTTATTTATTTTATTTTGGATTTGTTTCTTTTAGTGCATCTCATGTAAATGAGGCCAACGAAAAATTGTTTTCACTTGGACAAATATGTATATGTACGAGATTGTTTGAAAGAGAATCATCTCTCTCATTGATAGTACTATTGAAACTTTAGTAAAACAAACTTATTTATGAGTTAAGTATAGAGTAATTAAATATTTTCGTTTATTTTTTTTAGATATTAAAAGTTGTAGAAAGTTTCTAGGTTAGCCCACAATTGAAATTCAATGTGTGAAAGCTGAATTAACTTGATGGATATAATAAATGAGGTGGAACGGTGAGAACTTGGTGCATGTGAGGTGGTAATTTTTTATTTTTTATTTTCCCATCAAATTTATTGTATATTTTACATGAAAATTAATCAAAATCAGACAAGTTAATTCAACTTTCGATGTCGAATTCTTGACTGGGGGAATTGAAAGTTTTTGACAAAAATTATTGAAACATAAACGGAACTCCTGTCATTTTTTTTAAAAGACTCCAAAATTTCTGCCACAAATTTACACTTAATCCTTTATTAAATTTAATTGACATCGTCACTGAAAACATATTATCGTGGTTAAAAATGTAAAGTACGTCGAAAAAGATATATTACACTAATAATGTTGAAAACACAATAAAATAAATATTAGTATTTTATTAGAATTTAATTGATATACTTATGAAAACAAATTACCGTGGCTACAAAATGTCATGCTGAACGAGGTTGGTGGTGAAAACACTTTCATCATGATTTGATATAATATTTTCCTTTTCCTCTAAAAAATAAAATAAAATGAAAGTTTATATTATGCTATGGTCAAATATATATGGGGAGATTTTTCAACATTAACAGTTTTTTTAATCATTAATATCTTGAAGCGATATAAAAAAAATCTGTATATTTGTCTACTTTCTAAGGAGAGACAATTATATATATAGATTTATAATGATATTATCTATGGTCAATATATAAAGTATATGCTGCCATCATGGACCAAGAAATTAATATATATAATCTCTCTCTCTCTCTGATCATTTATAAACTTATTAAATTTTTTTGAGAAAAACTTCATCTACTATTCATAATCCATGGACGCCAAGGAAAATTTTCAGACTTCCAAAACATGCCAGATATACAATTCTTGCAACAATAGCTAAATTATGGGCAACACATTAATTTGTTGATCTATTTAGAAGCCTAGTCTTTATTAATTTTACGAACATATATCTCAAGTTCTCAACTATTCAAATGATTTTTAACTTACAATATTGATATCGACCAGGTAATCTGATTAAAAAATGTGACGATGAATGAGAATATATGATGATCATTATTAATGTGCATATTATTATTATTATTATTATTATTATTATTGTTGTTGTTGTTGTTGTTGTTGAAAATCAGAGGATATATACAAGGTTATTATGATAGTGTTGAATGGATAATGATATATATAATTATTTGTTGACTATCTAAAATACCTACCACAATAATAAAATACTAAAATCTTGTCATCTTATCCCAAGAGAGGCGAAGAGATATTAGTGTTTGCTCCAAGAGACTGAATTAATTCAATTAGTTTTTGTATACTTACGAAATGCGATTAGATTATTCACAAAATCTTGGGTACACCTGGGTGTACCGTACAACCGGGTTGACACGTATCCATAATAGTATTATTTATATTGGTTGGGTCAGGATATGGATTCAAATCAGGGTATGGATCAAAATTTTAGTGAAGATATAACCCGGTTGTACGGTACACCCGGGTGTACCCAAGATCACCTCTAGATTATTTCTAATGAAGGCTTGTATATGATTAATTAGATTTAGCAGAACAATATAGTTGAGGTTATATGTTGCTTATTTTATATTTCTATAGTCGTTAATTAATTAATACTTCTCACATAAAAAAAAATTACAAATAATCGAGTTAATTAACCCATTTTTGAGAGAACAATGTATTAAATATTATATATTTGTATTAGTGGATATTATATAAATAATCGATGACGATATTTGATACCATCAGCCCAAAATTTGAAATTTGGTAAACCGACTAATGCAAAAATTTGACTAGTAATAAAAATTGTGTTGAAAGGAATTTTTCGATATTAAATTAGATAACAGTCTACTTTCATCTTTTGATAAAGAATGCAATACAAAATGTCATTTATAACCCTATCATCACTATAAGTAGAGTAACCCGTTCTCATACATCGAACACACAACTCAATTAGCTCTTCTTCTTCTTCTCCCTTTGATCTTTTAGTATCATTTAATTTCTTCAAAAGAAAAAAGAAAAGCCATGGGTGTGATTGTTGACGAGCAAGTACTGACATGCTCCATTCCACCAGCTAGGTTTTTCAAAGCATTCATTGTTGATTCACACAATCTGATTCCTAAGATTTTGCCTACCGTTTTCAAAAGCATAGAATACACAGGGGGCAACGGCGGACCTGGATCCATCAAGGTGCTTCATTTCTACGACGGTATGTGACACAATTAATATTCTATAGTAATATTTAATTTGATTAGTTGGTGTATGGTGAAATTAATATATATATATATAGGAGATGAAGTGAAGAGCATGAAGCACAAAGTGGAGGAATTGGACGAGGCAAATCTTGTGTACAAGTTCAGCATAATCGAAGGTGAGAATATGGGGACGGATTTCGAGGCGGTGTCGATCGTGAGCAAGGTGGAAGCAGGGCCTGACGGAGGATGCACCTTTAGATCGATCAACACATATACTACCAAAGGGGATAATGAGAATGTGATCCAAGCAAGTATCAAGAAAGCTAAGGATGGTCTTGCTGGTTTCTTCCAGGCGGTGGTCGGACATCTGCATGCCAACCCCGATGCATACAACTGAAAACAACACATGCATCATATATGATGCCCTTTTCAAAAATAATACTTTTGTGTTTGTGTGTGTGTCATTAATTTCCAAATAAATTTGATTTCCTTTTCACGTTGTGTGACCAATTGTTCAAGAGTTGCTATGTTGTACTTCTATCTTTCTTTCAATGATCATCAATGAATCGTTTTGTTTGAATTAATAGTCCTCTCTCTCCCTTTCTCTCTCTCACACACAGGGGTGAATAGATCAAAGAAAAATAAAACTACTAGATTTACTTCATCAGCTAAATGATTATCATTTTCAATTTTTATATAATGAGTATTTCGATTAATACGCGTTCAAGTAAAAAGCCAGACAAATAAAATGATTACAATTTTTAATATTTCACAAGCATCAACGATTCCTTTATTATCAAGTTTAAGAGCTAATGAATGATTTTTGAGAAACAATAAACGAGGGAAATTTAGTGAATAGAGTCCAACCCGGCCACTCAATCTGTTCGGTTCTGGCCGAATTAGAAGGTAAGTTTAGAAGCTATGTGATTGGTTTTTCAAACAACTCAATAATTAAACCGAATTAAATTTAATTTACAATATTGATATAGACATGGTAATCTGATTAAGAAATGTGGCACCGAACGAGATTGTTTGTCATTATTGACGTAGATAATTTTATAATTATATATACAGTCAAAATATGCGGAGTATTATCTAAGTATTGAATTGGGTAATGATAAAATTATTTGTCAAGTATTGAAATAACTTAATAATGATAAAATAATACTATCTCGTAATCGTAGATATTAGTTTTTGCTCTAAGCGCATGAGCTTTTTGTATTAGAAAGAAAAATACAGTTGAGGTCGATTTTGCTAATTTCTATAGCTCATTACCTTTCTCATTAAACAAAGAATCAAACAAATAATTGAGTTCGAGTTGCTTAGCTTCACGATTGGTTTCTATTTCAGACAAACCCGTTTGTTGATATTTTATTAATAGTATTATACTATATCAATACATATTACAATTATACCTGAAACGATGAAATGATAATAAAATCCATCACGTATTCGTCAATAGGCCATATTATATCAAGACATATTACAATTATGCTTGAAATGATGAAACAATAATAAAATTCATCACGCATTCGTCAATAAGATCTAGTTCAACTGGTAAAACTAAGACATTTAAATACTTTATTTTGTGAAAAGTCTCGAGTTCAATTCCACCCACCTACAAGTAGTTTTCTCACATTTGTGTGTGGAGTAGTGATTTATTTTCCCACCTTTCATATAGTGTAGAGGTCCGCCGGCATACAGATGACTTAGTTTTTTCACCTTTATGTGGTGTAGTGGTTCTGACTGCGTGTAATTATTTTTTTACCTTTGTGTGGTGTGGAGGTCCTGTCTGCGTGCGGATAATTTATTTAATTATATTTAGATACAAATCCCACCTACATGTGGGTGGTTTATTTGATTATATTTAGATACTGATTTACGGAAATGATCCTCTTTGAGGGCCTTTGAAGAAGAATTTTCTTAACTCTTTTATTATTATTTTAAATTATACATGATACGCGTGTCAGCCACAAAATTACTGTAAATTTTAATGTATTCCTATTCAACATCCTCCATTGTTAGGGACGTCAATCGGGTATGACGGGCACGGATATAGTTACTATTCATACCCGTCGCAAACTAAATGGATGATGAATTTTAACCACGAAGTTATCCGTGAATATAAATTATTAATACCGCCTAAACCCGCCACCCGTCGGGTATTCGCCAACTCGTTACCTGTCGGATATACCCACCCAAGTTTATTTTCAAACGAAAAGTATGAATCTATTTTATTAAATCATTGATATGGTCCCGACCCAAATTTCTTCGCAAAAAGCAATCTATTCAGTTAGTCTCATGCATCCAAACTTAATCAGCTGTTAGGACTTTAGAAAGTGTTTGGGCCTTTTGCAGAAAGGGTATGGTGGCCCATATCTGATATGTCATATACAAAGCCCATGTTTTTAAGGGTATTTTGTGGATATTTCACGGGTACTTTTACAGATATTTTGCGGGTATTTTTCGCAGTAAACGAGTTTCGTGGGTATGGATAGTAAATGACTGCAAACTAACTGAAAAGTGAATTTTAACCACGAAGTTATCTGTGGATATCAAATGTCCCTCAAACCCGTACCTATTAAAGTTGGATACTTGCATATATTCGTTACCCGCGGGTAAATTGCCATCTCTATCCATTGTTAATTTGTGTAATATTATCCATTACATACTTAAATGACTGCATCATCAAATTAATTCATAACACACTTAAATGAAAAACATGTGGCAATCCTAAAAGGTTAGGATTGCCCAAGGTATATTTTTCATTATAAAAACTTTAAATTCTACACTTTGAATATTATCACATGTCAATCTTTCATAAATTCAAATAAAAATATCATACAAATTAGCAATAGATGCTCTGAATTGATATATTCATACCTTTTTTAAACAATATATTCATATTTCTTTTAATATAAATTAATAGTATTAAATAAAGAAATGTAAAGACTTCGCCATGATATATTGATATTCAACCCAAAACCTCTGACCTTGAATATAAACCACCTACTGTCAGGCACCACACAACACGTAACTTTTACATGACAATGTTGGCAATATATAGTACTATAAAATATGTGTACAAATAACTGATGCATTTTGTTTTTCTTTCTTTTTTCGAGGGGAAGAAAGAATTTCATTAGTTCAATCCGTCGAACAATTTGGTACAATGAGATTTTCTTAAATCAGATTCAATCTCCTGCAGCAAAACGAGCGAGCTATAAATCGATTGAAATTCAATGTGATATTTCTTTAAAATGTATCCTTTATTCTAATAATATATAAGATCACGTCAGTCCAAAATTTGAAACTTGAAATTTCAAAACCGATGCATTCAAAAATTTGACTAGCTAGTAACTAAAATTCTTGAAAGAAAATTCTTCAATCAATTAGATAACGGTCTATCTTCATCTTATAAGTTAGCCATCTAGAATATAATATATCAAATACAATATATACAAAAAGTCGTAGGAAAATTTGATAAATGCCAGCCCAAAATGACAAATTTGACCCCCATCTTCACTATAAATAGGGTAATTGGTTCTCATATTGAACACTCAACTCAATTAGCTCTTAGTACTCTTCAATAATTTAATTATTTTCATCGAAAGAGAAAAAAGAAATAAAAATCATGGGTGTGATAGTTGATGAGCAAGTACTCACATGCTCAATTCCACCTGCTAGGTTTTTCAAAGCATTCTTTGTTGATTCCAACAACCTATTCCCCAAGATTTTGCCTACGGTGTTCAAGAGCATCGAATACACAGAGGGCAATGGTGGACCTGGATCTATCAAGCTGCTTTCTTTCCAAGAAGGTACGATCTTACGTATTGTTGTTAGCACTTACTATATACATATCAAATGCCATACACGAGGTTTAAAAATGATTAAGTGTGTATGAGTGACATAATGATCATACTTTTGTTGTGAGTGAGTTGTGTGGGATATACTTATAAAAAATTGATTGAGTGTGTGTGAGTGGAATAAGGATCATATTTTTATTGTGAGTAAGTTGTGTGGAATATACTTGTAAGAAAAAGAAACGGGTACTCATTTAGGGACTGAAGGAGTATTATTTTAGATCTCATATTGAAATTTTCCACTCTTTTTTTTTTTTTGATAAATTACATAAGTAAATAAAGAAATTTTATAGACGGCACGACGGAGGACTCGAACCCAGGATCTCAGTTCTTGGGCATTAACTTCTTACTCCTAGGCCAATACACGCACACAATTTCCATTTTTCCTTGTAGTTACGGAATGTCACTAACCTATACATGACGTAAGATTAAATCATAATTTTTTGGGTTATGGTGAAATAGGGAGTGGAGCAGATGTGATGAAGCATAGGATTGAGGAAATGGACGAGGCAAATCTTGTGTACAAATTCAAGATAATCGAGGGTCCTAAGATGGGAGTACTGGATTTTGAATCTGTGTCAAGTGTGAACAAAGTTGAAGGTGCGGCAGATGGAGGTTGCATCCTTAAATCAGTCGTCACATACAACACAAAAGGAGATAACCAAAATGCCATACAAGAGACTATCAAGAAAGCTAAGGAAGGTTTTGTTGGATTCTTCCAAGCTACCGTCGGACATCTACAGTCTAACCCCGATGCATACAACTGAAAATTAAATTTTTATAAATTATGATGCCTTTTTTATATATTCAAAATATTATGGCAAGTGTGAGCAATTGGTTGTGTGTGTTTCTAAATTGATTATGTGAGTCCGAATAAATTTTATTGGCCATCTTATGTCCTTTCCACGTGTGTGTGAGCGATTAATGTCGAAGATTTGCTATGTTGTACTTCTACTATACATTTGAAAAGTTATCAATAAATCATTTTGTTTGAGCCCCTCTCTCTCTCTCACACACACACACAGGTTGAGTATATTAAACAGATTTATTATTTCTTCTTCCTAATTAACATTGCCACATCAGTGGTGGGCACGTTATGTTTGCCCACGGTGGGTAGATGATCGATTCTGGTATATTAAATAGTAGTATACTATATATAATATGTTCACTTTAGCAACTAATTATTACGTTAACGTAGGTACGAAGATGGAATAAATTAAGATTAAAGAATATTAAAACTTTTGTCCTTGTACTAATTAAATAATTAAGAGATAGTATGAGGCAAAATAATTTGTAATACTACTTTAAGATTTTTTTGCTTTTTACCCCTTTGAATAAAGAAATAATATAATAAAGTATAAATTTATCACTTAAAATTAATATCATACTTTGTTATATCTTATTTATTTAGAATGATAAATTTATTTTACTATTAGTGAGATGGTATAAAATTATAACACTTTACATTAGGTATAAAATATAATATAAATAAAGCTTATAACATAAGCTAGGTATATGTTGCCCAAGTCGTGCAACATCCACTACTCCATCTATAATGGATAGCCACGTGTCAAGGAAATTTAAAGATCTTCCAAACTCTACATATATACATAAAAAATCATGGAAATTGTAAAGTTTTGCGTGCATAGAAAATTATCACGAACTTCCATAAACAAAATTTGATATATTTTTAAATGAATTAATACATAAAACTATCTATTTCTATATAATAAAAAATAAAAATATTCATTTAAATAAAAAATTTAAAAGAATAACTAAATTTTGTGTAATATTACACCATTACCTTTATTCAACCAAAATTTTCCATGTTCTCAATTTTTATGCCCTGTCATTTTCTTTTTCTTCGTCTTTTTCCAATTCTCTATCCCCCCCCCCCCCCCCTAATAAGATAAAATAGGAGGCAGTAGATTAGTTAAAATCAAATAAATAAGAATAATTCTTAATTCTTAATTCTCAACCCACATGTGATTCTCAACGAAATCTCACCCCCCCCTCTCTATATATAGGGAAGGAGGAAGGACTAGGGTATAAATATTTTTTAACATATAAAATACGAACTAGCTAAAATGTATGAATTCTATATTAAAAAAAAAGAATGAATTCGCTGTGTAACGATATGAATTGCGAAAATATTTTTTTTGCTACCTATAAGATATGAACTCGGGACCCCATGAATTCATCCAACAAGGTAATGAATCAGCCGTAGATCTTGATAATCTAATGACTAAAAATAGTCCCTATTTATATTCTAAGATGTGTTTTTATTTTAGTCCATCCTTTTATATATATATATATATATATATATATATATATATATATATATATATAGAGAGAGAGAGAGAGAGGAGAGAGAGAGAGAGATGGGCTACAGTAAAAACATCCATATAAACAACAATTTGAATGGAGTTTAGAGATTTCAGATTTGCATTAGAAGCATTCAGATCTTTCATCTTCAGTAGTCCACTTGCTTCTGGATTTTTCAGCGCCATCTCACCTTTTGGAGCAGTCCAACCAATTTCAACAGCATTCTAGGCCTTCTCATCCACCGAACGAATGAAGGACATCGCATCTTCCAGTAGGCATAATTGGTGCCATCAAGTAGGGGCGGTCGAGATACAGATCCACCTTATCAAACACAAACAAGCGTAGCAAGACAGGTAGCATGAACCCAGGAACAAAACCTATAAAGCAGGTAACCTACTCTCATACCAATTGAAAGACCTACTTATCCAGATACAAATAAAAGTCTCGCAAATGCCAAAGTTAGTATCGAGCGAGATATAGTAACAAAGCAAGTAACAAGACCAGTAACAGAAAATGAACTCTAGAAGTGGTAACCAGTTCGATTAAACAATCTACGTCTGGGGGCCTTGCCCAGGGAAAACAATTCACTAAGAGAGATTAAATTACAACAATACTTACATAAGACTCAATCTTTCTATGTCTCTATAATTTCCCAAAACCTCAACACTAGTGAAAAGTCGAAAGCTAGATAATACTAACCTTCTAAGTGTGTACCCCGACGAACACAGTTACTCCCGTACAACACAACCTTGAACTCACAAAGGAGATAAACTGAAATTACTTTTCTATCGACAATAGTAAAATCAAAGTAATGAAAACTAGAACATCTGAACGAAACAAAAGATGTTCTCTCTAAAACTTGTTGCACTCACAAACTGCTTGATAAATGCACAAGAAGCAGAATGTGATTTCTAGAAGAACTTGACTTATAGAGAGAAGAAATCAAGGAATCCTTCTTTTATTACAACTCGTCCATGATAAGCTTTAAGTTGGTCCATAAGATATGAGGAGTTCACCACGAATATATCTCTTGATAGCAGATCAAGATCTCTGATGCAGAAGGTAACTCAACTGGTATCTCTGATGGTGACAACGAATAACCAAATGTCTATATAAATGATAATATCTAAATAGAGTAAACACAACTCTAACAGAAATAATCCGTAAAAACATCATTCGAGGCTTCGAGCAATACTAGTTCTATAAGTTTTTCACTATTACCATCTTCAACTTTCTTATTAGGCTACAGTTACTTTGATGGATAAATTTATCCATGAAAAATGATGGATAACAAAAATTTATGCTTTTAAATGTCTCATTTCTTTTTCAACATTTGACACAAAAACATTTTTCCTTCCTTATTTTCATTTCAAGGATGGATAATATTATTCACTCAAATATGGAGGGATAATATTATCCATTTTTGAAGTGAAAATAAGGAAGGAAAAATGCTTTTGTGTCAAATGTTGGAAAACAAAGGAGATATTTAAAGGCATAAATTTTTGTTATCCATCCTTTTCGAGTCAGAGGGTTTTTTAGGACAGTAACTTAGGTTGATTTGGAAATTAGGACAATAACTTTCGGACTTGTAAAAATAGGACACTAATTAATAAGTCTTACACTCGCATAACATTTTTCGGTCAATTATCGAGTTTTCGGACTTTCCCACATGGATCAAGCACATGACATCCTATTTGGAGCCGTAAAAAATGACGTGCTTGCCACATAATTAACCCCTCTGTGCGGGTTGTCATGTGCTTGATTCGTGCAGAAAAGTCTGAAAATTCGATAATTGGCCCAGAAATGTCCTGCGGGTGCACCGCTTATTAATAGGTGTCCTATTTTTACAAGTTCAAAAGTTATTGTCCTAATTTCCAAATCAACCTAAGTTACTGTCCTAAAAAAACCCTCTGATTCCATCATTTTCCATGGATAAATTTATCCATCAAAGTAAACACAACCTTAGTTATAAACAGAAAAATGAGATGCTATTATGTTATGCCTACATATCACATAGATGTTTAGGTAGTTATAATTTAAATGTATAGATAGACGTATGAATGTGTATGCATGTAACAAGCTCTATGTTGTGGAATTGCTTGGGAAGACAATCAACGCAGCAAGAACGAAAAGAAATGAACACAAACAAGATTTACGTGGTTCGGATTTTTCAATCCTACATCCACGGAGAAGAAACGATCAACTCTATTCACTATGAACACTCAAGAACCTTTACAATTACAATTGAGAACTCTCAACACTGGAAGAAGTGTATAGCCTACAAATCTATCAAGATTGCTATAATTCCTCACTTTCAACTAGCTCGTACAGTAACTGAAAAACTCTTAAGCAACAACTAAAACACTAAGCTAAGTATTTAAACAAGAAGAAAAACAAAGGAGAAGGTTGAGCTGTGAACTGATTTTCTGGAATGAAGGAACAGAAGAAAACAGATCCGTTGGATCTGTTTTAACCACTTTTCCAGACTTTCAAATAACTCCCTTAACTCTTGCTAATTGCTAACTGACCCCTCAGCTATAAACTAATTGTATGCAGATACTTTACTCACACTCTACAAATCAATAAAATTAGTTTTCCTCTCGATCACAAATTCATCTTTGCAGTTATGCTTTAGGTTATACTTTGACAGTTTTTCAACAAATCTTTTTCTTCGTCGGTTAAAAGATCATCATTGTTGTTGGTAGTTTGAGCAAGTCGAAGGCCGGATAGGAAAACCTTGGACATCAGAGATCCTTGCTGATTTTCCCATTCCTCTACAATTTTTTTTTTATTTTCCAACAGGTTTAATAATTTTTCATCTTAATTTAATAGTTTTATTTGTTGAGATTCAAAATCAACTCAACAAATATTAATTAAAGTCTAAACTATTCGAGTCAATTTCAGACCTTGTTTGAAATTTCAACGTGTATGGCATATGCTAGCAGAAATATAACCTCAATTAATGCCGACATTTTTTTTAATACCAAAAGTACCTTAACTAATGATAGTTGATTTAGGATGGAGCCATAAACGAATCTAAACAAATCAAAAGTCATGATTTTGTATTTGTATGTGAATACTAATCAAACTGAATCCAATATTTATATTCAAATTTGAATCGAATATTTATTGAATATAAATATCAAAATTTGAATATTGAATCGAATATGAATTATTTGACTAGCATACATCCTTAGCGGCATGACGTGGCTTGTGGTGAAAGAATGACTTCAATTTAAAATTTTGATTTTATAAATTATATAATCTTACTGTGAACATCAATAATTTTCCATTATGTATTTTTATTATGTTTCATTGCAATTTTTCTTTTATAAAATTGTGAATTATTATTTAATGTCACAATTCTTTTATTTTATAATATCATGTAAATATTTAATCAAATATTTACAAATGTTGAATCGAATCAAATATTATAGTTTCATATGTATTTGAATGCTAATTGAATCGAATTAAATATTTGTATTTGAATTTGAATCAAATAATCTCGAATACAGATAATTTTGAGTCGAATACTAAATCAAATGAAAATATTTAATTCATTTACGATCCCCTGTCAAATGCAAAAAGTATTAAGGATACCTTTTTTAATGATGTTAATTAATGAGGTTAGTTTTGGCACTTTTATTCAAAACGTCATATATATGATAAATTAGTCAATATCATCAAGCGACTTTTAATAAAAATGGGATGGAATAGTATTTGTTTGTCCAAACTAACACAAAATTCTTGTTGCGTCTAGATAATATAGTTGACAAATATTATCCATACAGAATCGAACGCAGAGCGTGCATGTCCACCACTGATGTGATAATTTTATTAGAAAAAAATTAACACATTCTACTTTAATTAAAAAAAAATATTTTAATTAAAATTGTCACATATGTGATGAGCATGTTATACTCGTCCACCATAAATAGATGATCGTTTCTGTATATCCATATCCTCTAGAATAGTGATATTAGTACTAAGCCACCAATATATTTTGACAAAAATATAAACGTACATTTATTAATTGCCCGCAAACATCGTCAAAGACCTTCAAAATAATTCGGGTTGAATATGTTATACAACTATATAAAAAAGTAAAGTCGTAGTATCGTGCGATTAATTAATTCACATTATTAAGAGGATGTTTGGCTAAGCTTATTTTAAAGAGCTTATAAGCTCTTGAAGCTTATAAGATGTTTCAAGAGCTTATAAGATGTAATTTTTAAGAGCTTATAAGTTGTCAAAGTGTTTGGATAATTGAACTTATAAGCTAGAGAGATAATTTTTTGTTAGAAAGAGAAAATATTTTTTTAGAGAGAGAAAATCGAAAAAAAATGAACTTGAATGATATATAATGAAAATAATAAATTATTGTTGAAAATATTTGTAAAATGATTGTTGCATATGAGATTATAAAAAAATAAGTTGGGGTAGAGGAACTTATTTGTTGGGGAGCTTATAAGTTCTTATAGCGTATTTTTGGAACTTATAAGTTGTTTGGGAGCTTATTTTGCCAAACACTTTGGAGAAGCTTATAAGCTCCTAAAACAGCTATAAGCTGTTTTGAAGAGCTTATAAGCTCAGCCAAACACCCTCTAAGAGTGTTTATTGATTCTATTCTCGCCATACTGCATGATTCTTATAAGGAGAGTGAATCCGTCAGCGATGAGCTTTGGGAGGTTTTTCAACATGCGCGAAGATCTGTGGTGTTGAGTTTTCTCATATTTGTTGGAGTGCAATAGGACGGTTCACGCTAGCAAATTTTATTATTTTATTATTATCTGGAAGTCCAACTTTTCAATCTGGCTTCTTGATATTGTTCACAACCTATTTTTAGTATATGATCCCATATTTAGCCTAAAAAAAAGAGTGTGTTTGATTGTCCCTCAAACAAAAGAGTGGGTTTGATGAAACTTATAAGCTTCTGCTTACAAATGTTTAAGAATTTATATAGTTTCTTTAAAATGTTTAGAAAAATAAATTTTTAAACAATTTATAAATTGTAAAAATAAATTTCAAGAGTTTATAGTTCTCTAAAAAAATACCCATTATGTTCCAATGCAATATATCACATTTCCTTATAATTTGGACGTCCTGATATGATAGTTCACTTCCTAAAATACAAAATTAATAATTAACAAACACTCACTCAATTTATTATTTATACCAAATATCATTAATTGTGACAAATATCTTCATTCTCTCCAAACTTTTGACAAATATACTCTAAAAAAAGTTATAATTTTCTGTCTCATATAAACCATTTATTTCTTAATATCCGTACCTAGCTAGGCCATGTGGCCGATTGAATTGGAACGGAGGGAGTAAGTTTTACTACCCAACTTATATTTTCATAATCTTATATGCAACAATTATTTTACAAATATTATTCAATCATGGTTTGTTGTTTATATATCCTTTCAAGTTAATCCTTTTACAATTTTAAGTTCATCTCTCTTCAATTCACTCTCTCTAACAAATTAAGTTTTTTCTCTTTAACAATTTTTTTCCACGAGGTTATAAACTCAACTATTCAAATACTTTGACAACTTATAGTTTTTGAAAACTACATTTTATAAACTTTTAAAACATTTTATAAGCGCCAATAAGGGCTATCTCAAGTGGCAAAGTTGAGGCACTCAATAACTCTCATTTGTAAGAGGTCTTGTGTTCAATCTCGTCTACATGCGGATAATTTTTCCACTTTTGTGTGGGTAGTGGTCTGGCCTGCGTGCGGATAGTTCTCCCGTGTAATTTAAGGTATAAATTCCACTTTTGTGTGGGTAATGGTCCCGCCTGCGTGCGGGTAGTTCTCCCGTGTAATTTAAGGTATAAATTTATGTCTTACTGTTACAGTTTTGTTTCATCCAATTCAATTTCTATGATTTTGTAGTATAGAGTATTAATAAGCACAAAAATTACTAGTATAAATAAACTCAAATTCACATTCCGGTCCGTTACTGTTAATGCGCGCAAGATGGTTGTTTGCCTATACCTCTAATACATGCTGAATTTCACCTTTTCAATAAAGCAAATAAATAGATCTCTTATATTACTTATTTAAAAATCATATGCTAGGAATTAAGCAAATCAAATAATACTCCAGCTCGCCAAAGTAGACTTTTAACCAACAACATATACGAAGCAAATTTATTAAAAAATTAATTAGTACTCCCAAACAATTCAGTTATCGCTTATACAATACTTTTCTATTTGAGACCCAACACAAAAACTTATTCACACCCAACTTGAATCTTGGCTATTTTCTATATAAAAAGAATCTTGAATTTTCAAGATCAAGAAAGAAAATTATTTTAATCATGACCGAAATAATCGATAAGCAAGAAATCAAGAGCTCGATTCCGGCGGGCAGGTTGTTCAAAGCATTCGTGTTGGATTCCGACAATATCCTGCCCGAGATCCTGCCCGGAGTTTTCAAGTCTTTCGAAACCATAGAAGGAGATGGAGGAGTCGGATGCATAAAGTTAGTTACTTTTGCCCAAGGTAAATAAATATATCATCGTATTGGATTTTGTTACTAATTATACACACTGAATAATATTTGCAAAAGATCAAGTCCTTAAATTATGCCATGCAAAAATACTAGTAATTTTTTTACTTGTATATATATGTGGTAAACAGAGACTCAAAATCCAGGCAGCAAAGCATAGAACCGAAGAGAATTGATGAGGTGAAGCACAAGTTCAAATACAGTCTAATCGAAGGTGGTATTTTGGAGAAGATTTTGAGTCCATCACCTA